>NC_091950.1:374850525-375150525 GCF_031021105.1 Erythrolamprus reginae | reverse complement strand
GGTTTTGAGCAATCGGTACTTTTATTCAGCTCAGAGAACAAGTGACAGCTCAGCAAGGTAAAGTGACAATTCAGCGAGTACCGACTGACTCTGCCTGGAGAAACCGCTTCTTTTATACTTTTGCGGTTCCCGCCAAAGCTAGAGCCGGCCGCGTCTGAGCCAATCAGGAGCGACTTCCTGCTTGGGCTCAGACAGCGCTGGAAAGAGGAACAAACTATTTACAGAGTTACAAGGTAGCCATTTCAGGATACAACACCCCTCCCCTCATAGTTGGAATCATCCATCAAGAGAGCCATGTGACGAAGTCGTCCAATCGGTGAGGCCTCCGAGGCTCTCGCGCTGACCTGCGCAGTTCAATTTCTCCTTCGCCACTGACTGTGGAGGATGGCTCGCCGCTGTTCTCCCGGTGCGGCGGACTTGGCCTGGCAGGCCCAACGAAGGCTTCGGAGGACGAGGATGGCTCGGCGTCGCTGGATGGTTCCCCCTGGCCCGATAAGTCTCTTTGCGTGTTTCTTAGTTCGGGCAATGTACTAAAGTCTGTTGAAGGGGGAGAGTCCATGTCAGCGGGTTGTGGCAATTGATTTTCAGCTCGTTTCCGAATGTGGTCTATGTGTCGTTTCCACAAACGACCATCCTCTAGTTTAACAACATAAGTCTTGGGTGCGTTTTGCTTAACAATAATTCCCTTCATCCAGTTTACATTTCCATCAAAACATTTTACATATACATTTTGTCCCAAATACATTTCTCTTTCTGGTTTCATACACATTTGGTTATTATTAACACAGAACCTTGGATTTAACCTGTCTAATGGTGACCTCAACTTCCTTCCCATCAATAACTCTGCAGGGCTTACATGAGTGTGCGAGTTAGGGGTAATGTGCTGGGTTAGTAAGAATTGGTCCAAGTTTTGTTGCACATCCCCAGGGCCTGACCTGTGCAATGCCTCCTTTGCCACCCGTACGTAACGTTCTGCCAACCCGTTAGCCCAGGGCGAGTAAGGCGACATGAGGGCATGCCTGACCCCTAGGCCATCTAGGAATAATTCGAATTGCCTGGCTGTTAGCTGTGGCCCATTGTCAGACACTAAGAGATCGGGGCAACCATGGGATGCAAACAGTCTGCTCAATACCTTGATAGTGGCACTTGTGGTTATGTTGTTCATAGCTATTATTTCCAACCATTTGGAGAAGGCATCAACCACTATTAAAAAATACTGAGACCCAACTGGGCCAGCAAAATCAATGTGGATCCTAGACCAAGGACCAGCAGGCTGTTCCCACTCAGCCGGAGTTGTTTTGGGGGGACTGGGCCTTGACTCTTGGCACGGGTCACACTTTGAAACCCAACTTTCAATATCAGCATCTAGCCCTGGCCACCATAAATGCCCCCTTGCTAGGCTCTTCATCCTGACAATCCCAGGATGGCCCACGTGTAACATTTTGAGTACCTTTTCCCTTAGGCGTTTGGGAATGATCACTCTATCCCCCCACAGCAAACAACCTTTTACATATGATAATTCAAGCCTTTTGTTTTTAAAATCACACAATTCCGGTTTAACAATATCATTTTGCCATCCCTTTAGAACACAGTTCACCACTTGTTTCAGGATTTGATCTTGCTGCGTGTGTGCAGCTACCTCTTTTGCTGTGGTTAGTGGGTTTTCCTCGAGTTCTATCATTAGCACATCTGTGGAAGGAACAGGGTCTTCCACTAAGTCTGCTATGGGGCATCTGCTGAGGCCGTCTGCATGATTGATTTCCTTCCCCCCCTTGTGGGTGAGCTCATACTGATACCCTGAGAGGAAAAGAGCCCATCTGATTAGTCTTGGAGACATAAAAGGTGGAGTGGGCTTGTTGGGGGCTAGCAGGCCTAGTAGGGGTTTGTGGTCAGTGACTAGCTCAAAGCTTCTTCCAAAAATGTAATTGTGAAACTTCTTCACCCCTGCCACTAATGCTAGAGCCTCCTTGTCTAACTGGCTATAATTCCTCTCTGTGCTGGTCATGGTTCTTGAAAAAAATGCTATTGGGGCCTCTGTCTTATTAGGTAGAACGTGAGCTAAGACTCCTCCTATGCCGTACGGCGAGGCGTTGCAGGTGAGCCTAATGGGTAGTGAAGCACTATATTGGACTACTACACTTTTCGAAGTTAATAAATTTTTTATTTGAGAAAAAGCTTCACGTTCAGTTTTCCCCCATGTCCAGCGGGCTTCCTTCTGGAGTAAACGATGGAGAGGCTCTGCTACTGTTGCCTTCTGCTTTAAAAAAACGGAATAAAAATTAAGGAGGCCCAAAAATGCCTGCAACTCATTCTTATCTCGTGGCTCTGGGGCTTCTCTAATTGCTCTCAGCTTCTCTGTTGTGGGGTGGATACCTTCTTTATCTATTTTATACCCAAGGAATTCAATACTGTTAGTTCCCCAGACACATTTATCAGGCTTGATTCGTAACCCTTTGTCCTGTAGCCTCTTAAGTACTTCCCTTATTCTTTTGTTCACTTGTTCCTGGTTTTCCCCTGCAATTAAGATGTCATCAAAATATGGAATTGCCCCATTTACCCCTGACAATAGGCGTTCCATGATGCTCTGGAATATTCCTGGGGCTATGCTTACCCCGAACTGTAACCTCGTGCATTTGAAAGCCCCCCTGAGCGTAACAATCGTTTGAGCGTTTGCTGTTTGTTCATTGACCGGAAGTTGCTGGTAAGCCTGCGCCAGGTCGATCTTTGCGAACCTTTTCCCCTCCCCCAGGGAGTGTAAGAGTTGTTGTACAACCGGGATGGGGTAGGGGTGGTGTTGGAGTGCCTTATTCAGGGTTGATTTGTAATCAGCGCAAACTCTTAAAGAGCCATCTGGCTTCAGGGGTGTCACTATGGGAGTTTCCCATGGCCCCTGTTCCACAGGGACCAAAATACCTTGACTAATGAGTTTGTCCAGCTGTATGTCTAGCTTGGGGAGAAGCGGAAGGGGGACCCTGCGAGGTTTCAGTCTAACCGGTGGGACCTTGGGGTCAATAGAGAAAGATATAGGAGGTCCCTTATACAATCCCAAGGTGGGGCTGAACACTTCAGGGAACTCTTTCACAAAGTTAGGCATATTATCACAGTTTACATTACACACACCCGAAATTTCGATCCCCAACGGTTCCATCCACGCTAGACCCAGCAGGGAGTGTTTGGCCCCCGTCACAATAAGCATGGGAAGGGTACATTTAACATTCTTAAATGCAATAGGTACATTTGCTGTTCCCAGGACCGAGATTACCCCCCCTTGGAAGTCTCTGATCACCAAAGAGGTTTGAGTTAGGTCAGCCTTAGACACATTAGGCATATATAGCTTAAATTTTTCCCAGGGCATGATGGTATATCTCGAGCCCGTATCCAGCTCCATTGAGCAAGGCTGGTTATTTAGTAACAATGAGATAACAATTTTAGCCCCCTTTTTGGTTGCCGTGTTATTCACGGAAAATTGAGAGTTACCTCTAGTGTAGTCGCGGTTAGCGGTTGAGTAGTTCCTTTGACCCGAGTTGCGGAACGGTCTCCTTTCTCACGATTGGGGGGGGGTGGTTTTGAGGTCGCTGGTATTGTTGTGTGGCAAAAGTTTCTTCTGGTGCCGTTGCCCTGCATGCGATGGCGATGTGGCCTCTCCGGTTGCAACGGCGGCAAGTAGCGTCTCGGAAGGGGCATCGATGGCGCTGGTGATTTCCCCGGCAGCCCGCGCAGGGGGCTGGGTGAGTAGCTCTAGGGTGTCTCGGCTGGTCTTGCAGGAGGAGGCAGTTGTCCCCGTTGCTAGTTGGCTGGCTGAGGTCGTCTGTTCCCACGGCGCTGGGAGACTCGGCGTCGATTTTGGCAATGATTTCTCGCCTTCCGTGCTCTTTTAATTCTCTTGCCGCTGCGTCGGCTGCTTCCGCGGTCTGCGCTAATTTAATTACGGTTTGTAGAGTCGGCTCTTCTTCGGTGAGGAGTTTATTTCTCACTGTGTTGCTCTTCATGCCGAAAACCAAGGCGTCGGTGAGGCGAGCTTCCGGGTCTTTAAACTTGCATTGAGCAAGTACCGTTCGAAGCCGCGTTGTAAATTGGCTGATCGACTCGGTTTCTCTCTGAGCCATCATGTGGAATTGATGCCGGTAAACCATGGCTGGTCTGGTTGGTTTGAAATGGCTCGCTAGTTTCTGTTGAAGTACGTCCCACGCTGTGGTTCTTGCTTGTTCTGGTTCGGTGAGAGTTTGGGCAAGTCTACGGATCTCTGCGCCGCAGTAGTTGAGAAAAATAGCCCGTCTGCGATCGGCTCCGGCGTCCTGCATTCCCGCCGCCTCGAGGAAGATCTCGAAGGTGGCCATGTACTCGTCCCATGTCATTTTCTCGGGATCGAAGAGTTCCGGAGCCTGGCCGATCTGGATTTTGTCCATTTTGCACACGAAGTTTCTTCCGTTCGTTCGTCGCCAGTGAAGTAGACCCAGAGACAGGGTTTTGAGCAATCGGTACTTTTATTCAGCTCAGAGAACAAGTGACAGCTCAGCAAGGTAAAGTGACAATTCAGCGAGTACCGACTGACTCTGCCTGGAGAAACCGCTTCTTTTATACTTTTGCGGTTCCCGCCAAAGCTAGAGCCGGCCGCGTCTGAGCCAATCAGGAGCGACTTCCTGCTTGGGCTCAGACAGCGCTGGAAAGAGGAACAAACTATTTACAGAGTTACAAGGTAGCCATTTCAGGATACAACAAACCTGAAGTTAAAGACAGAATAAATCAACTTAATTTTCTAGCCTCCTGCACAAGCAGGATTTTGTTCTTTTATTCGTTGGATTAGTATCCTGCCTTTCTTCCAAAGACAAAAAGGGACATAACACAGCAATCCCTCCTCCAATTTTCTTTTGGCTGTAGAAGGAAGGGATAAAGCCACCAGGAAAGTTCCAGTTTTAATAATAATAATAATAATAATAATAATAATAATAATAATAATAATAATAATAATAATAATAATAATACTGTGCGATTTCTGACTTCCGACTGACCGAATTCTGAAGCATAACACACCAGACATTGTGATCGTGGAGAAAAAGAAAGTATGGATCATCGACATCGCAATCCCAGGAGACAGCAGAAATGAGGAGAAGCAGCTAGAGAAATTAGTGAAATATGAAGATCTAAAAATCGAGCTGCAACGACTCTGGCATAAGCCAGTGAAAATGGTCCCAATGGTACTTGGCATGCTGGGCGCAGTACCAAAGGATCTCAGCGGACATTTGAAAACCATCGGAATTGACAAAATCTCCATCTGTCAATTGCAAAAGGCCGCTTTACTGGGATCGGCAAACATAATTCACCACTACATCACGCAGTCTTAGGAGCTTGGGAAGCGCCCGACTGGTGATGAAATACAAAATCCAGCATAGTGATCTCGTTTGCTGTGTTGTACTGAAATAATAATAATAATAATAATAATAATAATAATAATAATAATAATATATTAGATTTGTATGCCGCCCCTCTCCGAAGACTCCGAAGGCTACGATAAGAAGAATCCTGCTGAAGCCAGCAATGGTCCTTCTGTTCTGCCAAGCAGTTTAGCCTGATATCCAGAAAAGTCACCTGAATTCAATGGTCCTTCTCTGTTCCTTGCATCTTTCTCACCTCTAAGATTCCCATTACTTCCCACCATTTTTAGGCACTTGTAGTATTCATCACTGATAGATGAGGGATCTGTGTGTTTGTATTGGGGGAGGAGGAACAATTCCTGTACTGATTCAAAACATTTCCCCAACCTCCAAATGACTGCATTTTTATACGTCCATTTGTAATTTTCTTTTGTTATGCTTCTAGTCCTTCCAGCTTTTACAAATTTAGATCCAATCCCGGAAAGGAAGTAGATGTAAAATGTCTAAAAGCCTTCTATCTGGAAGCAATTTTGCCTTTCCCATATATTTTTCATTTCTTTTCTAAATGAGAAAGCTTCACTACAAATTGTGGTGGATTGTACTTTTTTCACCTATTTTGGATCTAGAAGTCATCAGTTTAATTGGCCAATGTGGAATTTGTTTTATGGGATAATCAGGTAAACTATTCTGGGTACTCCAGCCAATCCATTCGATATTTTGCTGATATAGCAAACCTCCACCTCATTCTCTGAGATACCTCTCCTTTCTGGCCTGGTGGCTAGATGTGGACTGTCAACTTGTCAAGTTAAATACAATGAGCAATATTGTTATGGAACTTGGGCTGGATGATTTCCTGGAGCTCTTTCCATCTTTATGATTCTATTGATTTAAGGCTAGGTTTGGCTCAGGGAGAGTTAATGCTGGAGGGGATTTAATGACTCTGGCAAGTATCTCCTTGTTATGGAAATTTTACATTAATAGCCCACAATGTTTCTGAAATAGCCAGACACTTTTCTGGAAGGAGCACAGACATTTGGAAGAAAGAGGTCTGCCTTTCTTGCCACCACCTGACCTTTTGTTTTGGCTTGTTAAAATGTCCTTAAGGATGGATGGGTGTGTGTATCTATGGGGAGGGAGGGAAGATAAACTAGAGTTTGGAAGAAGGCAAGGTGCAAATAAAGGGCTTGAATTTAGGAAATATTTTAAGACATTGGGTGTCTTTTGAAATAAAGTGAGGTCAATTTTGGATGTTCAATGAGGTTCTATGCTATGCCTCTACTTTTAACTTGAATATCTGTAAATAAATATTAAGTGCCAATCAGCCTGCAGTGGGGAATCAATGCTGGGTAAGTGCTGCATCTTAATGTAAGTTCATGTCATAGTAGCTTTTGCTGTATACAGGCCAAGTCTCACTAGCATACAACAGGATAGTTAGCACTACTGCAAGGCAGACTTTGAGCTTTGTAGCAAGGCTTATTCCATGTCAGTTCCACGCATTGGTCATTAGTCTGCCAAATGCAGAGCTTGCCATGGCGATTCTGCAGTTGACCTCAAGGTCAATTGTCACTGCACGGGAGAGGGTGCTGCCAAGGTATGTAAATCGGTCCACTGCTTGTAGCTTTTGTCACTTTTCTGTGATGGTGGGCTCTTGGTATTTGGCTTTTGATGCTGGCTGATGCATCACTTCAGTCTCCTTTATGTTGATAAGGAGACCAAAGTTGATGCATGCTGCCGCACATTTATCCACACTGGTTTGCATTTCCTGCTCTGATCCAGCATTCAGGGCACAGTTGTCAGCAAAGAGGGGGTCATATAGCACAGTCTCCTTTATCTTGGTGACAGCCTGGAGTCTTCACAGGTTGAACAGTTTCCCCTTGGTTCTATATCTCAGGTTAACTGTTCTGGAAGGCATCTGACAGCATGGCTGAAAACATTATGAACAAGATTGGTGCAAACACACACCCTTGCTTGACTCCGTTTGTGATGGAAAAGGCCTCTGAAGCTTCTCCACTGTCCAGCACACAGGCCATCATACTGTCGTGAAATTGATGTACCATCAGGATGAATTTATCAGGGCACCCAAATTTTGACATGATGTGCCACAGGCCTTTATGACTGAAAGTGTCAAATGCCTTAGTGAGATCCACAAAGGTGGTGTACAGTTCACGATTCTGCCCTTGACACTTCTCTTGGAGTTGTTGGGCTGCAAAGATCATGTCCACAGTGCCAGTTCAGCAACACTCGTGCAAGGATCTTGCCTGCAATGGAAAGCAGCGATGTTCCTCTATGATTATCACAGACTTGTCGATTCCTTTTCCCCTTGTAGAGGTGCATGATGGATGCATCTTTCAGTTCCCTGAGGAATTGTTCCTTGATTCCAGAAAGACTGGAACAGCTGGATGAGTTTGTCGACAAGCATTGCACCACCATCCTTATCAATCTCTGCTGGTATCACATCAGATCCTGGGGCCTTGCCGCTGGACAACTGGTTGATGGCCTGTAGCAGGGTTTCAGTCTTTGATGGTAAGGAGTCCAAGCTGTGGTTCATATTCATCTGGGGCATTCTGTCAATCACCTCATTGTTGATGGAAGATGGGGTGGTTCAATACGGATTGGAAGTGCTTGGCCCAGTGTTGTAGAATCAGGGTCTTCTCAGTGATGAGAGCTGCACCAGCTGTATCCAGTAGAGCAGAGGTCTCCAAACTTGACAACTTTAAGACTTATGGACTTCAACTCCCAGAATTCTTAAAGTTGTCTAGTTTGGGGACCCCTGCAGTAGAGGATAAGGTGCCTGACATTGAAGTCCTCTCCTGAGCAGGCCCGCCATCAATTTCCACCCTGCTGATGAAAGCGCAGACATGCTGGGAAGGCCATGTTGCTAGGATGCCAGACAATCGCATCCCTAAACAGCTCCTCTATGGTGAGCTGTCTAAAGGAAACCGATTGCATGGGGGACAAAGGAAGCGACACAAAGACACGTTGAAGTCCCTCGATATCAACACCACCTCCTGGGAAACCCTGTCACAAGATTGACCAACATGGCACATGCTGATCCACCAGGGCTGCCAGACATCTGAGGCCAGACGAACATTCATAGCAGAAGAGAAGCGAGCACTCCACAAATGTTGTGACAATGGTGCCCAAACATGTCTTTCTAACCTGTGGCAGAACATTTCATGCCCGTATAGGCCTTACCTGCGGACACATCACGTACAGCCTATAATCCATTAGATGACAAGGTCCTCTTCGAACACAATGGACAAACATCATCATCAGCTTTTGTTGTGTTGTTAAAAAGAAAATTACCTCAGCCTGGAGCTTTTTCCTTGCCCTCCCGCTCCCCCTCCCTCCCTCTCTCTCTCTCTCTCTCGCTTGCTCGCTCTCGTGCTCTCTCTCAGGCACAGCCTGTCTATAGAATTTCTAGGAAGCCACGGATGACCCTCCTTTTTCTTCTACCATTGGCTTGGCTCTCTGATGTCATCAAAGCACACATTCAAGAGCTAGAAGGATTTGAAGGCCAAGCCCCATAGCAACAGTTCTTAAATTAAATACTACAGGAATAGTTGTCATGTGTTTTCAAACAAAACATTTGCCAATCGGATGAGCAGCTGTAGATCTTTCATTGGCCTAGCTGCATAGACAAATACTTGCTATTTATATGATCACACATATATTGGAGCTGTTTTATTCTTTCCAGATACTTTCTTTTCTCTTTTATCAAGATAAAAAAAAAAGATCATCTCTAAAACAGCACGTACCTTATTAATGAAGGAATGCTACTTAAATAAAATTATTATTCTGGGCCTGCAACGTTTTTAATTGCTCTTGGGGAAAAAGCAAACTTGCAAAATAAAAGCATGTTTATCACTGCTGAATTCTTCCCTTCTACAAGGATAAACTTATCACTGATGAGTAGGAGGGTTGCTGGTTAATTAGCACAACTACTGTCTCTCAGTTTTGGGTATGACAGGAAAGTGGGTGTAAAAAAGTATGAACAGGGAATGAAGATAATTCTCAAGAGATCTCAGTGGGTTCTTTATTTAAATTTATCTGACAGTAGCTTGATTATCGGGCAGTATTAATACTCAACCAGGTTTCCTGTCTCCCACTCTGGGCTGGTCCAAGATATGTTGTTGCTTAAGGCACAGCCAGCTCAACTCATCTACCCCTGAAGTTAAAATCTACAGTACACAAGTGGCCTCTGGCATCTGAAGCAGAAGCTACCAGAGAGACCTTGTTATTTCAGTAGCTAAAATGCAACAATATAAATTAAACAACTAACACTATGTAGCCCCTTCACGAAAATCTAAATTCTTAACCTACCTACTGTTGTGCTTAGCTCTGGCCCAGCTCCTGCCCCAAGGACTGTGGGTGTGGGGGAGACATCCACATGCCGCAGGCCTGGTTTGCTCCTGGTGGAATCTGCTGATGAAGGCTCCTCTGACAAAGAAGACATGAGTGACAGGGAGGAGGAGAGTGTGGCAGACAGCTCAGAAGGAGATCAATTATGTAGCTCCTCCTTGGATTCGGAACAAGAGCTAATGATATAGCCACGCATGCGGAGAGCGATGCATAGGCAGCAGCAACTGAGAGATTATTATCAAAGAAAATGAGGCCACCTGTGGTTGGGTGGGTCTGTGGTAATTAGTGAGGCCGCTATAAAGAGCAGCCTGTGGGTTTGGCCATTGTGGAGGATTATCTGATCCTTGTGTTTCGTGCCTGCCTTGCTGACTTTGACCTTTGTGTACTGATTTTCACCCCCGCTTTGAAACTAAACCAGAGCAAAGTGTGTTTCACTTTGTGAAAGAAGAAGGACTGTGAATTGCCTCACAGCTGCAAGCTAAGTATCACAGAACTGATAAGGGACCTGTACAAATTACCAGTTTGTTTGGAGACGAGTGCTCTTTGCTATACAAAAAGAGTGCTTAGTTTATTTGGATTTTCGGTATAAAGAACATTGTTTTGAATTTTCAAACGTGTGAAATTTGTATCTGTGAATTTTCGGGAGGATTCTACCAGAGACCTCGACAGAGCACCTACTTCCAGTGCAAAAATACTGAAGAACAAACTATACCTTATGCCAAATCAAACCCTATGTAATGTTATCCAATACCTGCTGCCTCACTTCAAAGTCCTCAATTTATAGCAGTTTGTTTAATGACTGTTCAAAGTTAAAATGGCATTGAAAAAAGCGACTTATGACTGTTTTCCCACACTTACAACTGTTGCAGCATTCTCATGGTCACAAGATCAAAATTCAGTTGCTGGGCAGCTGACACATATTTCTGATGGTTGTAGTGTCCCAGGATTATCTGATCACCTTTTGTGTCCTGATAAGCAAAATCAGTCCTCGGATATGGACGGCATATACATCCAATAAACAAACAAAGAAATAAAATAATAGAAACATAGAAACATAGAAGACTGACGGCAGAAGAAGACCTCTTGGTCCATCTAGTCTGCCCTTTTACTATTTCCTGTATTTTATCTTAGGATGGATATATGTTTATCCCAGGCATGTTTAAATTCAGTTACTGTGGATTTCCCAACCACGTCTGCTGGAAGTTTGTTCCAAGGATCTACTACTCTTTCAGTAAAATAATATTTTCTCATGTTGCCTTTGATCTTTCCCCCAACTAACTTCAGATTGTGTCCCCTTGTTCTTGTGTTCACTTTCCTGTTAAAAACACTTCCCTCCTGAACCCTATTAAACCCTTTAACATATTTAAATGTTTCGATCATGTCCCCCCTTTTCCTTCTGTCTTCCAGACTATACAGATTGAGTTCATTCAGTCTTTCCTGATACGTTTTATACTTAAGACCTTCCACCATTCTTGTAGCCCGTCTTTGGACCCGTTCAATTTTGTCAATATCTTTTTGTAGGTGAGGTCTCCAGAACTGAACACAGTACAGTACTCCAAATGTGGTCTCACCAGCGCTCTATATAAGGGGATCACAATCTCCCTCTTCCTGCTTGTTATACCCCTAGCTATGCAGCCAAGCATCCTACTTGCCTTTCCTACCGCCCGACCACACTGTTCACCCATTTTGAGACTGTCAGAAATCACTACCCCTAAATCCTTCTCTTCTGAAGTTTTTGCTAACACAGAACTGCCAATGCAATACTCAGATTTAGGATTCCTTTTCCCCAAGTGCATTATTTTACATTTGGAAACATTAAACTGCAGTTTCCATTGCTTTGACCATTTATCTAGTAACGCTAAATCATTTACCATATTACAGACCCCTCCAGGAATATCAACCCTATTGCACACTTTAGAGTCATCGGCAAATAGGCAAACCTTCCCTACCAAACCTTCCCCTATGTCACTCACAAACATATTAAAAAGAATAGGACCCAGAACAGACCCTTGTGGCACACCGCTTGTAACCTGACTCTGCTCAGAATACTCGCCATTAACAATAACTCTCTGATGTCTATGCTTCAGCCAGCTTGAAATCCACTGAACTATCCAGGGATTAAGTCCAATTGGGAAGTCAGATTCACTTAACAACCATGTTATTAATTTAAAACTGCAAAATTGTAAAATGGGAGGAAATTTACTTAACAAATGTCTTATTTATTTATTTATTTATTTATTTATTTATTATTCATTCATTCATTCATTCATTCATTTATTTATTTATTTATTTATTTATTTATTGTTAGAGTTGAAAGGGACCATGAAGGCCATCGAGTTCAACCCCCTGCCCAAGCAGGAACCCTATAGTACACCAGTCAAGTGGCAGTTCAATCTTCTCTTAAAAATGTCCAGAGTGTTGGAGTTCACAACGTCCGCTGGTAGGTTGTTCCATTGGTTGATCGCTCTGACCGTCAGGAAGTTCTTCCTTATCTCCATGTTGAATCTCTCCTTGGTCAGCTTCCAGCCGTTGTTCCTCATCCGGCCCTCTGGTGCCCTGGAGAATAAAGTGATCCCCTCCTCTCTGTGACATCCCCTCGTATACTTGTAGACTGCTATCATGTCCGCTCTGGGCCTCCTTTTCTCTAGGCTATCCATGCCCAGTTCCCTCAGTCTCTCTTCGTAAGTCTTGGTTTCCAATCCCTTAATCATCTTGGTTGCTCTTTTTTGCACCTTCTCCAGAGTTTCAATGTCTCTTTTGAAGTGTGGTGACCAGAACTGAATACAGTACTCCAAGTGTGGTCGGACCAGGGCGTAGTAGAGTGGTATTAAGACTTCCCTGGTCTTGGAGTATATTCCCCTGTTGATGCAGTTTAGGATTGTGTTGGCTTTTTTAGCAACAGAAATTTTGGACTCAATTGTGGTCGTAACCCAAGGACTACCTGGGTCCTGCTAGATGGTGGTGTGCAAAAATATTGGGAGGACTTTGAGAGGACTTTTCAAATCAACCAAGGGAAAGAATAAAGTAAGACTCTCTACTGCAAATCAGTCTCTCTCATTCCAGATTATTTTGCCTACAGCCGCAGCTACTGGCTAGTATTGCGTAGAGCTTAAAGTCAATAGCTATGTAGCGATGATAAGATTGAAGGAGAGTTAAGGGAAAAGTGAAACTAAGAGAGTGGAGTAAATCTTCCTCTCATCATTTCTGCACTGCAATTTTTTTTCTCAGCTTACAATGGATTTTTTTTATGAGTAACTTTTAGTGATTAATTGTTCTGATTTAATATTGTTTTTAATCACTCTTTGTTCCCTCAGTTTGAGACTCCTTGCAGAGGAATGTAAAATAAAATAAATTACAATAAAAATGTTGTTGCTGTATAAAAATTATTTAATACTGAATGCATTTAACAATAACCAAAATTATTTTAATGTAGCAATATCTTTGGTGGCTGAGGATGACCTTTTTTTCTTTTTAAACAGCATGGCCAGATTTACCAGGAAGGAAATATAAATCAAATAGGATAATTTGACACATGTAGAATACAAGGATTTATTTTTTTCTATTACCGGTAGGTTGTTTTCAGAGCTGATGAAGAAAAATAGATTTTTTTTTCACTAACTCCATTCTTCTAGATATGTCACAACTCCAGTTCCAAGAAAGTCCTGTTACTTTTCTGATTTGAGGCAGTTATCAGCTTGGAGAAAGTTGTTTTGTTATAGTGGGGGGGGGGGGGGAAATAACCCAGGCTGACAATATTTTCTTGCTTATACACATGGAAAAGAGATGCTTCCCCAATTTGTTATCCTAATGTTATTGCTCCTTCAATATATACTCATTACCAGTGATGGGCTGCCAAATTTTTACTGCCACACTGTGGGCGTGGCTTATTTTGTGGATGTGGCTTGATGGTGTTGTGACCAGGTAGGAGTAGCTTGGCAATCATGTGACCCGGGTGGCTTAAAGGTCATGTGACTGGGTGGGAGTGGCTTACCAACTAAAATAAATTTTCAAATAGGTGCTTGGACTCTTTTTCAGTTGATTCAGTCACATTATTTGAATAGCCACAAAAAGGACAAATGATAGACAGCATTATTTGTTGAGGAGCACAGTAACATCTTAAGGTTTTGTACTGAATCTACAAGGTTCAGTATGATAACAGATTAGGCAAGTAGCTCAATTTTCTTTAATTGTTATAAAAGTTCAATTCTAGATAATGATTAAAACGATTAAAGCATTTATGGGTAAAAACATACTATTTAATTATTTCCTATTTTAAAAGCAATTAAGGATCATACTAAGGTACTAGAGAAGGAAGGACAATTAAAAAACTATTAATATTCAATAAGTAGTGCATAAACTTACTAACTCCACTGTGTCGTTCCCATGGGGGCACCAGCCCACTACTGCTCAATTCCCTCTCATGACTTGTTTTTGATAGTAGGTTTTTTTAGGTGACCGACGTTTGTGTATATCAGTTTAGCTGTATTAAGACTCTCGCTTCTGGAAACATTTTCAAAGCCATAGAACCTGTTCTACAACATTTTCCTCATCTTCACCTTTAGTGAGGGGTGGACAGAGATCTTTAACGAGGAAATTAATGTTTGTCCTCATTTGCCTTTCCATTGACCATGATAGCAGATCATCAGTCATATTTTAAAGGCATTTTTCAGTGAAGGCCCGATCATCTGCACCACTGTATATAACCCCACAAACTTTTTTTACTTTAAAATATGCTGTTATGTATAGCTGTGCAGATGCAGATGCATTTATTGACTTTAAAAAAGATACCTGAAACAACCCACACGACTTCCACTTCTCCCACAATTTCAACTCTCGTGGCTTGCAGCATGTGCTCTTGCTATAAACACAAATGATAAAGCACATGTGACCTTTCGAAATGTTTTCTGCTACTAAAACAGAGTACGTACTAGTATATGATTCTTAATCATATTATAAACATAAGTAATACAAGAGTGTATTAATGAATGTACCTATCAAATAATTTTATATGAAAAAAGACTGGCAGAACAAGGCTAGAAAATAAAGGGAAATTCAGTTGTGATTCTATTGCAAGAATGAGAAACATTTTTCCATAACCTATGCCATGTGCGTCAAATAGGACATGTGTAAGAAGAAAAACGTTAATGTACATCTTTGGGTTTTTAAAATAACGGGTTATTTACCTGAACCCTAGATCCAAAGTGAGTTTGTTCAATTTCTAGTGCAGATTAGTGCAGATTAGATTATTTCTAGTAATATTAACCGCTCCAAACTTGACTGTAAAAAATATGACTTCAGTAACCGAGTTGTCGAAGCGTGGAACTCATTACCAGACTCCACAGTGTCATCCCCAAACCCCCAACAATTTACCCTTAGATTATCTATGGTTGACCTATCCAGATTCCTAAGAGGTCAGTAAGGGGCGAGTACAAGTGCACTAGAGTGCCTTCCGTCCCCTGTCCTATTGCTGTCCTATATCTCCTATACTTTTCTTCTATTCCTATATCTCTTCTTCTATTCTTTCATTGATATGTTCGATTACTATACCTTCTTTTCTATTATTTCTTAGATATATATTACTATGAGTATCTCCTCTATAACCTTCATCATGTATTTTACTATGTGTATATAGATATATACCCACTAAAACCCTCATTGTGTATTGGAATGAATGAATGAATGAATGAATGAATAAATAAATAAATAAATAAATAAAATAGATATGCTCAATAATTAGATTTCTCCCAACACATGCAATGATGTTTTAGGATACATTCCAGCATTCACTAACACCCTAAAGCTATTCTCGAAAGCATGTCCCACTATCACACATTTTTGAAGGATGCAGAGGCAAAACAAGAATAGGGTATGCTCTTGTGTGGTCTCCAGATTCACCAGAAGTTGCACAAGAGAGCGTTGCACCAGAATAGGGCGTGTTTTCATGCAGTTTTCAGAGTCTACAGAGCCCATAGAAGAGCATTCTCTAAAGCTGCTTCTAAAACAAAGGCCTCATGTGACCTGGACAATCTTAGGTAGGCCACATAGGCCTGCCAACAAAAAGACAACACTACCTAGAAGGATGGAAGGCTGAGATTTGAACCGCTAACCTTCAGATCTACAGTCAGCTTCAGTGGCATGCAGTACAGCACTCTACCTGCTGCGCCACCCCAGCTCTTTGTATATTGGGGAATAGTGCAAGACAGTCTTTTTGAGTGACAGTGGTGGTGCTAGCGTTGAAGCCAAGGCCCAGGCCTCTATTTCAGGTCCAGTCTCAGCACCATTCCAAGTGGTATTCAGAGTGGTCCAGATGCAGAATGGGGCAGCTCGCCATGGTCAAGTTGTTGTTATCAACTTGCCATATGCTGGTTCCTATCTATACTTGGCTATGAATGGATGATTTGGGGCAGAGATGAAATGCTCCCGTTTTGCTCGTGCCTGTTGGTCGTCAGAGAGCAGGTTGCGAAGGAAGCCCAAGACTCCGTCCACCCACCCAGATGCTGCCATTTGGGTTCTTTTATCCTCTGTGCATGCGCAAAGCATTCTGTGCATGCGCAGAGGGTAAAAGAATTAAATAAATTCGCAGATGACACCAAGCTGGCGGGAGTGGCCAATACCCCAGAGGATAGGCTCAGGATACAGAAAGATCTAGACAGAAATTAAGTTCAATGTAGAGGAAAGTAAAATCCTGCACCTAGGTAAAAAAAAACCCAAAACATACATACAAACTGGGCAAAACCACACTCACCATAAGTGACTGTGAAAGGAGTCTTGGTGGATAACCAGCTAAACATGGGCCAGCAATGTGCAGCACCGGCTTAAAAAGCCAACACAATCCTAAACTGCATGAACAGGGGGATACACTCCAAGACTAGAGAGGTAATAATACCATTCAGACCGCACCTGGAGTATTGCATCCAGTTCTGGTCACCAAACTTCAAAAGAGATATAGAGACTCTGGAAAGGGTGCAGAAAAGAACAACTAAAATGATAAGGGGACTAGAGACCAGGCCATACGAAGAAAGGTTGGTGGACCTGGGCATGGATAGTCTAATAAAAAGAAGGGCCAGTGGGGACATGATAGCTGTATACAGGTACTTAAGGGGTTGCCACGGTGAGAGGAGTGGGGTCACACTATTTTCCAGGGCACCAGAGGGCCGGAGGAGGAACATCCAGGCGGCATCCAGGTGGGTAGGCAGAGTCTCGCACTTCTTTTGCAACCGGCTCTCCGATAACCAATAGGCACGAGCGAACCAAGAGCATTTCACCACTGATTTGGGGCAGTCTCTCTTTCTCTGATAGAGGGAGTGCTGTGTATGCAACCTGAACTAATACATAAAAATCAGATATATTGATCAAACAAATAAATACAGTTATACCTTGTCTTACAAACTTAATTGGTTCCAGGACGAGGTTCTTAAGGTGAAAAGTTTGTAAGACGAAACAATGTTTCCCATAGGAATCAATGGAAAAGCGATTAATGCGTGCAAGCCCAAAATTCACCCCTTTTGCCAGCCGAAGCACCCGTTTCTGCACTGCTGGGATTCCCCTGAGGCTCCCCTCCATGGGAAACCCCACCTCCAGATTTCTGTGTTTTTGTGATGCTGCAGGGGAATCCCAGGAGGGGAATCCCAGCATCGCAAAAATGAGCGCTTCGCTGGCAACGGAAGTCCGGAGGTGGGGTTTCCCAGCGAAGGGAGCATCAGTGAAATCGCAGCATTGCAAAAACAACGAACTCCTTGAAACCCCACCTCTGGACCTCTGTGTTTTTGCGATGCTGCGATTTCACTGAGGCTCCCCTCGCTGGGAAACCTCACCTCCAGACTTCCGTTGCCAGTGAAGCGCCCATTTTTGCACTGCTGGGATTCCCCTGCAGCATCACAAAAACACGGAAGTCTGGAGGTGGGGTTTCCCATGGAGGAAAGCCTCAGGGGAATCCCAGCAACGCAAAAATGGATGCTTCGCTGGCAACGGAAGTCCGGAGGTGGGGCATCCCAGCGGCGGCGATGGGTTTGTAAGGTGAAAATAGTTTGTAAGAAAAGGCAAAGAAATCTTAAACCCAGGGTTTGTATCTCGAAAAGTTTGTATGATGAGGCGTTTGTAAGATGAGGTATCACTGTACTAGGGCAGTGTTTTTCAACCAGTGTGCCGTGGCACACTAGTGTGCCATGAGACATGGTCAGGTGTGCCGCGAAGCTCAGAGAGAGAAAGAAAGCAAGAGAGAGAGAGAGAGAAAGAAAGCAAGAGAGAGAGAGAGAGAAAGCAAGAGAGAGAGAGAAAGAGAGGGAGGGAAGGAGAGAGAGAGAGAAAGACATAGAGGGAGGGAGGGAAGGAGGGAGAGAGAAAGAGAGCAAAAAAGAGAGGAAGGAAGGAAGAGAAAGAAAGAGGGATGGAGAGAGAGAAAGAAAGAAAGAGGAAGGAAGGGAGAGAAAGAGGGAGAGAGAAATAGAGCGAAAGGGAGGAAGAGAAAATTTTTGTCCAAACTTTTTTTAGCCCCCCCCCCCGCCCCACTCAATGTGCCCCAGGGTTTCGTAAATGTAAAAAATGTGCCGCGGCTCAAAAAAGGTTGAAAATCACTGTACTAGGGAATGTAGATTGGTGAGCTGTGTAGCTTTCTACAGATTATTTCATTTATTAATGGTGTTGAGTGTTCATTCCTAAACCAGCTGGGTGGTTATCCAAGATCATATAGTAATCAACTTAATTGTTTTCTCCAACAAATAGCTGTGGAAGAATATGAAATCATGGTTGTACAGTAGGAGATTTTAACCACCGATTCTCGTGAATTGACACTTATAAAAATTGCTTGCATACATAAATACTAATCTTTACTGATATTAACAGGCATTTGGGAAATATCAGTATTTAAATTACTGTAAATCATTGTGGTTAAGGATTTAACTGTAAATATTTCAGCCCTAAGAAGGAGGCAGTGATAAGATTCTGAAAAACTTTGCCAAGAAAATTGTAGAGACTTGGCAACGACAGGAAAAAAAATCCAAGTTCATTTGTTCATGTAACTTATTGGGGGACTATTCAGATAAATATAGCTCATACTCATAGGACTCTATTGTGGAAATAAAATAAGGAGAAGTTTATTGTGCTTTGTTCCCAAAGAAAAGATAAAATGTTAGAGCAAATAAATCATCTATTACAGAACTCTATACATTTCCTATCTAATGTCTTCAACCCACAAAAACATGTAACATACTGAAAGTACAAGTTAACAGTAGTAGACAAAATGCTGACACTAAAATTTAGTTTTAAATACCAACAGTACTATATATTATTAAAGCTCTTTGTTCAGGAAAAAGTCTGTATATTTTCTGAGGTTTTTTTCCATTTAATGTGGCACTTCCATCTTTCAATTTTACAGAGATGTGAAATAAGTCATCACAGAGCAGAAGACTCATGCAAAAAGTAGTGACAGGTGCTTAAACCTAAAAAAAACATAATCAGATATCTACATCCCAATACCCTATTTTTTGGAGTATAAGACACACCTTTTTCCTTCCTAAAAGAGAAACTTTCAAAACTTTTCCCCCCAGCCCTAAGGATCTTCCCAGCTCTTATCTTGCAGGTTCTTTCATTATTACTGTCTGTGAAGAATGTTTTCCAAGCTCTAAGTCTTTGCAGAGTTTTCTTCATTCCTCTAACTTGCTCCAAGTAAGTTTCTTTCCAGCCCTAACCATGTGCTAATGATGTTCCCAGCTCTTACCGCTTGCAAGCTCTTTCATTGTTACTGTGTGCAAAGAATGTTTTCCAAGCCCTAAGTCTTTGCAGGGTTTTTTTCATTGCTCTGACTTGCTCCATGTTTCTTTCCAGCCCTAACCACGTGCTAATGATGTTCCCAGCTCTTATCCGCTTGCAAGCTCTTTCACTGTTACTCTCTGTGAATGTTTCCAAACCCTGTATTTGTAGGTTTTTTAATTATTCTACTTGCTCCGAAATGTTTCTTTCCAGCCCTAACCAGGTGCTAACGATGTTCCCAGCTTTTACCTGCTTGTAAGATCTTTCATTGTTACTCTCTGCTAAGAATGTTTTCCAGGCCCTAAGTCTTTGCAGGGTTTTTTCATTGCTCTGACTTGCTCCACATGTTTCTTTCCAGCCCTAACCACATGCTAACAATGATCCCAACTCTTACCGGCTTCCAAGGTCTTTCACTGTTATTCTCTGCAAAGAATGTTTTCCAAGCCCTAAGTCTTTGCAGATTTTTTCATTGCTCTACTTGCTCAGAATTTTTCTTTCCAGACCTAACTAGGTTCTAACAATGTTCCCAGCTCTTACTGGTTTGCAAGCTCTTTCATTGTTACTCTCTCCAAATAAGGTTTTCTTAAAGTCCTAAACAGAGGATAAAATAATGTGCTGAAACTGACAAGACTAAGGATGCTAGCCAGATGAATACCTGGTAAGCAGATTCTTTTCCCTATTTTCCTCCCCAAAAACTATGGTGCATCTTATACTCCGGTGCATCTTATACTCCGAAAAATATGGTAATTATTTCTACACAATAAACATTTGAAGAGTTTCAAGTTTATTTATTTATTTATTGGATTTCTATGCCACCCCTCTCCGAGAACTCGGAGTTACTGTATCTGATCAAGAATCCTGTAAGGTAGCAATATTAACTGTGTATCAAAAAAGGATCACAAGAGTATGTGATTAAAAGATTTCTTTAAATCAATTAAAATGTTTATCTAAACCAACTAGTGGTCCATGGGCCACTGGTGGTCCATGAGAAAAATTATTTGCCTTTTTTATATTGCACTAAATTAGAGAGTTCTCAAACTATGGCCGCTGGGCCAGACACAAGCAATAAATGTTTGTGTTGCTGCAGAGTCTCCCACTTTGAGGTCTTTTTGTGTGGGTCAGAGAGGGGCAGAAATTCTGACTTGGGGTCTGCTTCAGCCTTCTGACGCGGGGTTTTGGGTGGAGGCTGGAGGGAAGTACCGCTGGTGGCAAAGAACCGGAGGGCCTTGTTCAAGTAGGATTGTATTATGGCCCGGAACTGGCTGACTATCTCAGCCTGCTGAGCCTCCTGGCGCCGGTACCTAGCCTTGCACTCCTGCAGGTTTCCCCTCTGCTTGGAAAGCCTATGCTCATAGTCCCTCACTGAGATGCTTCTGCTGAGCCTCATTTTTGGCCAGATCCAGTTTGAACCGAACCAGCTATTTTGCCAACTCTTTCTTGTGGTGGCTGCTTAGCTCTAACAACTGCTTCCTTTTGGGGAGCTTAAGGAGCTTGGTGGGGAGGTGAGGAGGGGCTGGGAGGTGAGGGGCGAATAGAGGCTGGTGAGGTGCCCCTCGACATGACATCAAGTTGGCCATGCCCAACCTGTCACATATTCATTCATTCATTCATTCATTCATTCATTCATTCATTCATTCATTCATCATATTTCTATGCCGCCCCTCTCCGTAGACTTGGGGCGGCTAACAACAATAATAAGACAATGTAAGCAAATCTAATATTTGAGTTAATTTAAAAAACCCAATTTAAGAAACCAATCATACATACCGACATACCATGCATAAATTTTATAAGCCTAGGGGGAAGGGAAAGTCTCAATTCCCCCATGCCTGACAACAGAGGTGGGTTTTAAGGAGCTTACGAATGGCAAGGAGGGTGGGGGCAACTCTGATATCTGGGGGGAGTTGGTTCCAAAGGGTCAGGGCCGCCACAGAGAAGGCTCTTCCCCTGGATCCCGCCAAACAACATTGTTTAGTTGACGGGACCCGGAGAAGGCCAACTCTGTCAGACCTAACTGGTCGCTGGGATTCGTGCGGCAGAAGGCGGTCCCGGAGATATTCTGGTCCGATGCCATGAAGAGCTTTGTAGGTCATAACCAACACTTTGAATTGTGACCGGAAACTGATCGGAAACCAATGCAGACTGCGGAGTAGCCATCTAGCCATGCCAAACCAGTCATTAGGTAGATCATATTAGTGGCAAGACTTAATATTATGAATTTAATGGTCCCTGAGGTGCAAAAGGTTGGGGCCCCCTGCGCTAAATTCATTTAATAACTTTTAAATTAATAGTAAAGTTAGAATTCATTGCGGCTCCTCGTGGCTAGAAACAATGGAATTTGAGAAATGTTTATAATTTTAAAGTTGACAATTATTTCATCCCATTCTTCCATAAACACGGAAGCAAATAACCAATGCTAACAGATAAATTTGTTGGAAAAAGAAGATTCTTCTGCAAGGCAAGGTCATGATATGATTCCTAAAACAAACTCTTGTTTGTTCTTATATCTTTATTTGAATTATGATTCTCTTGGAAATTAATCTGAATGATGTTTAGCATCATTTTAGCAACTTCTCAAAATACTTAGCAAGGCCAGGCCTGGCTAGCTTTGGACAAAATGAAAAAATAATAATAAAAAGTAACAATGAGAAACACTTTATATATTGATGGCAAAGAAACTACATGTTTTCACCCCTGTACTCACTGGGGGCCAAACTTTAGCCTGAATCTCAAGGGCATACTAAACATGACACTTAACATGTTTAGGTATTAACAACAGATGTTTTAAAATGCAAATAATATCAGCAATATGAGGCCCCAACTGATAGAGCAGGTCTAGAAAGAGAACTGAATTATTTCCTCCCCCGCTGGGCTCCTAAAAGGAATAGTAGGAAATCCCCTTGGCACAAAAAGATTAGATAGACATGTCCAGGAAAGGAAACTTCTCTGTGCCACGCGCTGGAGATATGGGAAGGCTTTGGTGCTTTCTTCCCAAGACGATCAAATTGAGAACAAAGTGTCCTTCTGAATTATTAAAGGTACTGATAGTTGAGTAGGTGAGTCATAGTTTTATTTGTTTTGAAAGCCATCTGTATCTAAAAGTATCATCTGAGGTGAAACCTGGATCCAAAGAGCAATAAAAGCTTGGATTAAGGTAGCTAATATTATCTGAATGGTTTTCCAGACATATGCAAGAAACCTTAAGCTAGTGTTAGGTATTTCTTACTGTTGTGGTTAGTTCTGGCCCCGCTCCTGCCCCAAGGAATGTACAGGTGGATGTGGGGGAAACATCCACATGTCTCAGGTCTGTTTTGCTCCCGATGGAATCTGCCGATGACGCCTCCTCTGACCAAGGAAGTGTGAGTGACAGGTAAGAGGGGAGTTTGGCAGACAGCCCAGGAGGAGATCAATCATCTGTACCATCCTTGGATTCTGAACAAGAATTAATGACACATCCACGCATGCTTAGAGTGATGCATAAGAGACAACAACTGAAGGATTATTACAAGAGAAAATGACGCCACCTGTGGTTGGGTGGGGCTGCTGTAATTAGTGCTACAGATAAAAGTGCAGCCTGGTGTTTTAGCCTCATGGCAGTTTATGTGATTCATTGTTTCGTCAAGATCGTAGTTTTTGTGCTGTTCAAGATTGTGTGTGGACTCTCTGGACTTTAGAATTGGACTCAATTTCCCAGTTATTGGGTGAGCAATTGGATTGCATTTAACCTGTGCCTTGTGTGTACCAGAAAACCCCTTTGACATTTAAATAGGGAGCTGTTTCTGTTTTTCTGTTTATAAAAACATTTGGGTTTTCCTTTTATCAAGTGGTGTGTGTCTTCCTGGACTAATTACCCTGTAATTACGGACTCCAGCAGAACACTTACCAGTTGTTTTCATTTCTTTTGCAAATAGGCAGAGTTACATGCACAATCAAACAGCAAACAATTTTACATCACTATTATTTTTACCATAATGGCCTTTTCTAGTTGTGTTTTTTTTGTTTTTGTTTTAATAGTTGAACAGACCTAAAGGATTGTTTCAAGACCCTCAGACTAAACACTATGTTAAAAATGAAGCAGGTTTCTTGCCAAATGTTTGCAATGCCTCGCATCAAGTTTGACTTCCTCCCTCCATAAATAATCATACATGACACTAATCAGATTTACCAAGTAATTGAAGCGGTAATTCCTCTCTCAACACAGATATAACTGGATTTTAAAATTCCTGCAATGCAGAAAATGTTGCATTTTTAAGCCAGGCCATAATAAAAGAAATAGCACACTTGAATTTTGAGTTTTGAATTAATTTTTTAATAAATGAATAGTATATTTCATTACTTAACATAGTCCTCTGAATTGCCTTATTTGAATTAAAACAAATGATTGTGCTAAGAGGATAAACTGTTTCTTTTTTGGCTCATCATATACACTGCTCAAAAAAACAAAGGGAACACTTAAACAACACAATATAACTCCAAGTAAATCAAATTTCTGTGAAATCAAACTGTCCACTGAGGAAGCAACACTGATTGACAATCAATTTCACATGCTGTCGTGCACATTCAACTTTGTACAGAACAAAGTGTTTAATGAGAATATTTCATTCATTCAGATCTAGGATGTGTTATTTGAGTGTTCCCTTTATTTTTTTGAGCAGTATATAATAGATTTATTGTGGAGAACAAGAAATGAAGTTATACGTGATTTCATTGGCATACCAAGATTTTTTCCCCTCTTTTATATACCATATAACTACTTTGGCAAGTATGTGTGTCTGGCGGAAGGAAATAATCAGCAGCTATATGACTATAAGGAAGATTATTATGAATTTGGGACTGCTTGCCAGCTCCAAAAGGAAATTAAACAGACCCCCCCCCCCATTCCTAATTAAATCTCAGTTAATCTACAACAGAGGTGTCAAATGGGCGGCCCTCAGGCCATGCCCACCTTAGCTCTGCGAATGGGAAAAACATCATGAAACATCACATGACGGCAACATGATCCCACAAATTTGATACCCGTGATCTATAACAAACTTCCCACTATAGAAATGGAGAAAACAGTGCAATACAACTATTGTAGGCCACTCAGAGTCAGCTGATTGAGTTGAGCTGTTATAGAAATTGAATGAATGAATAAATATCAGACCCAGGAAAGAAACTACAGTATATAATAGTTCTGCTGTAATTCCACTCCTGAATATGTATTGATGGCTTTTACATTGAAGAAAACAAGATACGGAGATGTTAAAATACAATAATATAGTTAACATGCTATGCCTGGCTTATCTTAACAATAGTTTGGTGAATAAGACCTTCACATATCACACACTAAATCATAAACCATGTTTCACAAACTGGATTTTGTCCAGTTCACCTGATTGCATAAATCCTATTTTGGCTTGCAGTTTTCCTTGAAAAAGAAATGTTAATCTAACTTTCTCAGTTTTAAAGAAAATAACCTTTGACGAAGTATTGGTCAGGAATCAGGATATAAAGTCATTGTAGGAGGGGATCTATAGGGGATTAATATGGCAAGATGGCAGATTGATTATTGTGATATGAGCCCTGCCCATGTGCACTTTTAAACAACAGTGCCATCTTGTTTGTATCACTGGAGGCTATGATCTGTTAATCATAGTTTCATAACCTTTGACTGCTTTTGAAGCGATCTCTGTGTCAGCAGAAGATAACTGATAGTCAGTTACTTTTCTCTAGATCTATTTAGCCTTCAAATGAGATGGATGGCACACACTGTAAATTAATAGATGGCTGGGTAGACAGAGAGACAGACAGACAGACAGACAAACAGATACATACTGATTGAAATGTGTTTGAATATTAGTGATTTAGGCTTGCCAGCATTCATGCATGTGACTTCATAACTTTTGTTATCTATTATATGTGGAATCACCACAGAACAGCTGTGCTTCATTTCCAAGACTATGCAATTTTGCTCCAACTTTTCTATTTACTACAATATTTAATTGTGTCTGAATCAGCAATGTTTCTTTATTCTGTTTTCATTTATGCAAACTTAAATTTATGCACTGTGAAGAATCAGAGCTTACACTCACCGTGAATATTACACAAATACACAAATCATCGAAGAAGAGCGCATGATATATAATTCCATTATTATTATTATTATTAATAACAAATATAATGACTTGGAATTAACTGCTAGTAAAGCATCATTTCAAAAGTCAAACTAGGCAGTCAGGTATTATAAGGCACTACGTCAGGTTATACTGTTAATATTCTTCCCACTCATGTGGATTTGTAGGGCTTTTTAATTAGGCAAACACTACCAGACCACTTTTTAGAAATAAACATTCAACATCTGCATTTTTATTGGAATGTTTATCTATATCAGAATCAGTAGTGGAGACAAAAAAGGGACAATAAGTCAGAATTTTCATCATATTTCATGTATGTCCACATTTACACAATACAGTAATCCTTCAAATATAGTGCTGAAAAAAGCAGGTTAATAGTCAGTGATAAGAATTCTACAATTAGTAGTTACTAATAATAACTAATAACTAATAATCACTTATTTGACTTTCTGCAAAATGGATAAAAACTGTGTATCTGTAGAATTGAGGAAGGGTTCAAAAATAACCTATACAAAGACTACTACATGTATCTGTACAGTTTACTGGAGAGCAAGAAAAGTAGCTTGACTAATCATAGATTCTGTAGTACAGCATTCCCTCGATTTTCATGGGGGATGCGTTCCGAGACCGCCCGTGAAAGTTGAATTTCCGCGAAGTAGAGATGCAGAAGTAAATACACTATTTTTGGCTATGAACAGTATCACAGGCCATCCCTTAACACTTTAAACCCCTAAATTGCAATTCCCCATTCCCTTGGCAACCATTTAGATTATTACTCACCAGGGTTATTTATTAAAGCTTATTAAAAAAAATATTTATTAAAGGCGGACAAAAGTTTGGCAATGACATATATGATGTCATCGGGCGGGAAAAACCGTGGTATAGGGGGGGAAAACACGAAGTATTTTTTAATTAATATTTTTGAAAAACCGTGGTATAGACTTTTCACGAAGTTTGAACCCGCGAAAATCGAGGGAACATTGTACTTAGTGAAATCCAAAGGTGCTTTTTTCAATAGGCAACTGGATTCTCTGTTTTGCTTCTCATCCAGCTCTGACTCGATGGTAGGAAAGATGGTGGTTTCCCCACCATCCAGTCAGAGCTGAAGAAGCTTCTTGGATGAGAAGCAAAACGTCTTCAAATAAATACCAGAAAGTCCAGCTGCTTTTTGAAAAAAGCACCTTTGGGACAACCATGACCTTGATGACTGAGAATTTCCATAGACATTTACTTGGTGAAACATGGTTTATATCAGTAACTGAAGTTGGATTTTATTATGAGTCCAGTTATCAGTTTCAATTTGGCTCAAAATAATATTGTCTATGTTTTTATATAGCAAAGAAACTGATAGTAATCAGTTCCACACAGGTCACAAATCATGTGTTGTATACAATCACTATTCATGACTTTTTAAGATTCTGAGAGATTGGCTAGGTCGCACGCTCATTTGAGCCAGTTCAATGTTGCCAGATCTAAGTTGCCAAAACCTAGATAACATCTAAATGGGAACAAAGAGACTCAAAACTTCCCACAGCATCTTTGGGTGATATAACTTCCCCCTGCAATACTTTTTCTCTCCTGAAATCCATAGCCTAGCAAATTAGGTACAGAGAGGAGGAGAAAAGCAAGGCTGATATCATTGTTAGTGTTTTTAAATAATGCTGCTTTAAATGAAATGTTTTTAGCAAGCTGATAATTCCAGATACTAAATCATGCTTTGGATGCGTACCCATTTTTGTAGAGCCTAGAGCTTTGCTGCATCCCATTTACCCTATTTTATATTTGCATCTTCAATCTCTCTTTGGGGTAATCCAGGAAGTGCAATGCTATTCTTTTCAGCCAACAGTTGTTATTTAATGCAATGTTTTATGGCATGATCTCCCCCCCCCCCCCCTCTTCATCTGACTATTCTAATTTATCTGTTCATTTGTACTCGCTGGTAAGAAGAAGCAACTCTTAAATCAGGGGTGCACAACTTCTGTCTTCACAAGAACTATAGCAGGTATTATGTGACATGTTAAAAGCTTTAGGCACCTCTTTTGTCCACTAATCTCCTCAAATCACAAAAAATGCACACTAGAGGGTTTCTGAGGCTCCCACAAGAAAGGCTAAGGTCTGCAGGTGGCCTACACTCTATACTTTTTGCACTCTGCGCCCATTAAATACTTTTCTGTAAATAAAACCTAAGTCACTGCAGCTTATTTTTGCAAATAAATCAGTCCAGCTCCAGTCCCTTTCTTTAGTCTTTATGCTAATAAGCTTCACTCTTATTGTTGCATTGCCAATGACAATGCTAATTGCTATCTGTAGGATCAATCTTATTTGTTTGTTTGTTTTGTCAAGTACATATTGCTGGTATACAAAGATATAATAATATTCATATATATGATACTAGTAAAAAAGAAACATTAGGACAGAGGACGGAAGGCACGCTGGTGCACTTATGCAATAAATGCACCAAATAAACATATGCAGGAAAAATAAAAGGTTTGGAACACTGATGTTATCCCAACACTGATGTTATCCCTTTAGTCTGGGCCCCAGACTAAAGCTGCAAATGGAGCAGAGTTTGGGTCTTGAAATTTGGGGCCCAACTCTCTTGAGTAGTAAATGCCCAACTCTCTTGGGAGCAGAAAAAGACAAAGCAGCATGCAGTATAGCTGTCTCTGTGTGAATTTTCTCAGTGTACCTAGAATTCATTGCAGTCGCATGAGCTTTGTTCCCTGACCCTTTTCTCTTTTCTGCTGTCAATATTAACACCAGCAGTGACTTTTGACTTCATGGGAACCAGGAGGAGAACTGGTGAGTCATTGCTCTTTTGAGCCATGTAAGCCCTCTCTCTTATTGCAAGACTTGAAAAGAAAACACACACACACACAAATGGATCTATAGAGCCTCATCCCAACCAGATATTGAACATCTTAACAGAAGAAGCTGACCATGCTTATTCTCACAGTTATCAGCCAACACTTGCCCTATGCTTCATAATTCCAGCTCTGAGAAAAATACTCAATAAAAATTTCCTAAATCATCAAAATAAAATAAAGTAATTATTTCAACATAGAATTATTTTTTTTATTGGCCAAGTGTGATTGGTCACGCAAAGAATTTGTCTTGGTGCATATGCTCTCAGTGTACATAAAAGAAAAGGTACGTTTGTAAACATAATAAGATACAACCAATTCAAAAACAGTGGTACCTCTACTTAAGAACTTAATTCGTTCCATGACCAGGTTCTTAAGTAGAAATGTTCTTAAGATGAAGCAATTTTTCCCACAGGAATCAATGTAAAAGCAAATAATGCATGCAAACCCATTAGGAAAGAAATAAAAGCTTGGAATTTGGGTGGGAGGAGGAGGAGGAAGAAGAAGAGGAGGAGGTGAGTCGCTGCTGAAGGAAGAAGGGGAGGTGAGGGGGGGTAAAACATACAAAACATTAAGGCTTTTAAAAAAAAGAGGGACTTTGATGTGGCGAGGAGAATGCACCCCCATACACCCGGCGCGAGATTGCCTCCCATACACTGCGTCAGAGAGAGAAACCAAGTGGGAATGGCAGGAAACTGGCCGGGCCTTCGTGCTGCTCTCAAATTTCCTTGGAAATGTTTCCAGGCTCTGGTTCTTCAGTAGAAAATGGTTCTTGAGAAGACGCAAAAAAATCTTGAACACCCGGTTCTTATCTAGAAAAGTTCTTAAGTAGAGGCGTTCTTAGGTAGAGGTACCACTGTATCATTGTAGTATTAGGACAGTATATTAATGCAACATTCAAAGGAGGTGTTTTAAATGGTAACATATGAGGGCATAGATAAAGCATGGGTGTTGTGTGAAAGAAACCATGATTTTTGCAAAGCTCAAACAGCTGCTTTGGGACCTCTTTTTGTTATGCACAGAACTGGATGTAGCTTCTGAAAAAAACGTGCCCAACCCTAATTAATATTTTGTCAATAATATTATTAGATTACCCCTATTCTAATTTCACTTCCATTGGATAAGAGAGCCCCTTTAAGTTTTAAACTTTATCTCTGTAGTCCTTGAACAGTGCTTATTCTAAGAGTACAGTTACCATACTCTTACCTTCCATCAGATTGCAGATGCTCAGCAACCAATTAATAATGACAAAGACTAAAATTAGTCTGATTAGTCTTGTTTAGACACTTATAAGATTAAATTTTCTCCATTCACACTCCCCTAGTATCATGATGTGGATACTAGTTGGTTATTATGTGTGAATGGAATCTACAAATTGTGGAAGAAAGTTGCAGACAAAACATTGATCAAAATAATTTTTTTCTGCTCGCATCGTTTTCCACTTCTATATAAAAATTACAATCTTGTTGACAATTACTTTGGAATAAATCTCATTAAAACAGTTAGATTTACTTTTGAGGAAAGTAAATGTGCATTTTATTGCAAGAATATGTTATGGTGAGATCAGTAATGGGCAGCCAAAATTTTTACTGCCACTCTGTGTGTGTGGCTTATTTTGTGGGTGTGGCTTAATGGTCCTGTGACTGGGTAGGAGTGGCTTGCCGGCAATGTGATCAGGTGGGAGTGGCTTGAATGATCATCATCGTTCAACTGAACTGTTAAGTCCTCAACTTACAACCTTACCAGTGTTGCTTGCTGGGGTGACAATTTGGTTCGTGTTTCCCACACTCTCCTTCCTGGATCACCCCCTCAGGCTGGGTAGCTAGACGAACAGGTGCTGCCAGAAGTATAGATGCTGCCAGTGTCGCTTCCACCCATGCCCTCTGCTTGCACCTTCAGCGGGAGCCGGCCGTGTGAGGCTGGAGGGGAGCCGAGCAGGAGAGAGGGAAGCTCATCCAAGGCCAGGAAGGAGGAAAGAGGAAAAAAGCAAGGAGCGCAGATGAAGCAGCAGCAGGGAAAAAAAGATGAGGTGAGCTGAGGCCAGTAATCCAGGAAGTGACAGCCGCTGATCAGCTGGAGCTGCGCACACATCTTCATTTCCGCCGGTGGAGCTGTGTTCCACCCCGTCCTGCCTGCTGCCCACCCCTGGGTGAGATAGTTATTTTCTTTCAAGCTAAACTATTAAATGTTCATATAGAATAGAAAGTTCCCTAGAAGAGAGAAATAAGAGTGGTAAACGTTAGACAATAGGAAGCTTAAAACCAAACAATCCCTCATATATTTTATTGTTAGTGCTATTCTGTAAGAAACAAATATGGACTAATAAGTTATAACTTATTCCAAAAAACTGAATTACTTCCATCCCTTTTTCCATTCTGGAAGTCCCTCAACCCTGATTGTTGTCAGGTATAGGGCTTCAAGAAACTACAAACATACTTAGACAAGTCCATTATTAAGGAAGTCATTTTTATTCATTCTTTGCCTAGGCTAATGTGTTTTTATAATATCTGTCTTTTAATGTGGATTTATATTTTTCATGTTTGTTGTTTTATTCAATTGTTGTATGATGCCCAGAATTGCCTTTTGAGAGGTGGGTAGGTACATAAATTTGCGATAGATAGATAGATAGATAGATAGATAGATAGATAGATAGATAGATAGATAGATAGATAATTTTATTTTTATTTTATTTATTTATTTATTTTGTCTAATACACAATACATATTGAAGAAGTTAGACATGAGGTATTATATATAAAGAAAGGATATAAAAGTAAAGGAGAAGATATATGAAAGGAAGAAAAGATATATGATATATGAGATAGAGACAATTGGACAGGAGACGAAAGGCAGGCTAGTGCACTTATGTACGTCCCTTACTGACCTCTTAGGAACCTGGAGAGGTTAATAGTGGATAGTCTAAGGGAGAAATGTTTGGGGTTAGGGATTGACACTACTGAGTCCGGTAATGAGTTCCACGCTTCAACAACTCAATTGCTAAAGTCATATTTTTTACAGTCAAGCTTGGAGCGATTAATATTAAGTTTGAATTTGTTGCGTGCTCTTGTGTTGTTGCAGTTGAAGCTGAAGTAGTCATTGACAGGCAGGATGTTGCAGCATATGATTTTGTGGCCAATACTTAGATCATGTTTTAGGCGTCATAGTTCTAAGCTTTCAAGACCTAGGATTGATAGTCTGCTTATGTAGGGTATTCTGTTTCGAGTGGAGGAGTGAAGGGCTCTTCTGGTGAAGTATCTTTGGACATTTTCTAGGGTGTTGATGTCCGAGATGTGGTATGGGTTCCAGACAGATGAGCTGTATTCAAGGATGGGTCTGGCAAAAGTTTTGTAGGCTCTGGTGAGTAGTGTGAGATTGCTGGAGCAGAAGCTGCGTAGGATCAGGTTAACAACGATAGATGATAGATAGATATATAGATAGATAGATAGATAGATAGATAGATAGATAGATAGACAGACAGACATAAATTCCTGGTTTTTGAGCATTTGGATATTCCAGAAGTCCTGAAAAGGATTACAGCTTGTTCATTGTGTTCATTTCTCCGTAGGTTTGAATTATTTGGGCGTAGCAGACTTTTTTGTTGTTGTTCTCTTTTATACTCATTCCTCATTCCAGATATGCATGATTTATTTCCACTCACCCTCACCTTAATGACATAAAATGAATAAGACCTATTCTTCAGTAAATATTGTTCAAGATGAAAAACAGTTGGATTAGAAGGATACTCAAAAACTAAAAATTGTATTCCATAGCAGACCATTGTTGTAGTTAACTACTAAAATAATGAAGAAATCATTAAATCTGTGAAAAATAAAACTTCCATGATTTTGAATGCCTTTGTAAGAAGCCTCCCAGAAAGGCTAATTTTCTTTTTCTCTTTCTTTCTTTCTTTCTTTCTTTCTTTCTTTCTTTCTTTCTTTTGTCAGTGACTGGGTGGCTTGCAAGTGAAAAATATATTACAATTAAGATGCTAAAAACATTTTTTAAAAATTAAATATCCAAAATAAATATAAATAATAGCTGAAAAACTTGGCCAGTTACCAATACAGCCAGGAAATGGGACCCATAATACATTCAGCATATCAAGCTTGGCAACATAGCCAAGTTTTTAGGTCCTTAAGAAAAGCTAACAGGATTAGGGCCATTTTAATCTCAAAGGAGGATGTCCCATAGAACAGGGGCCACTATGGAAAAAGCCTATCTTGTAGTCCCTGCCAGTCAACACTCTTTGGCTGGTGGGATCTGCAGCATGCCTATTCTGCTAGATTGGGTTAGAATTGGATGGGTAGAAACTCTTGTAAAAAGGCAATCTCTCAAGTACCGCAGTTCCAGCCATGTAGGGATTTAAGGATAAGGTAACTGCTCTCCAAGAGATTCATTCAATGATTAAGATTCTGTTGTGGTTAGCTCTGGCCCAGCTCCTGCCCCAAGGAATGTGGAGGTGGATGTGGGGGAAACATCCACATGCAGCAGGCCTGTTTTGCTCCCGATGGAATCTGCCGACGAAGCCTCCTCTGACCAAGGAAGCGTGAGTGACAGGGAAGAGGGGAGTTTGGCAGACAGCCCAGGAGGAGATCAATCATCTGTATCATCCTTGGATTCTGAACAAGAATTAATGACACATCCACGCATGTATAGAATTATGCATAGGAGACAACAACTGAAGGATTATTACAAGAGAAAATGAGGCCACCTATGGTTGGGTGGGGCTGCTGTAATTAGTGCTACAGATAAAAGTGCAACCTGGTGTTTTAGCCTCATGGCAGTTTATCTGATTCATTGTTTCATCACGATCGTGGTTTTTGTGCTGTTAAAGATTGTGTGTGGACTCTCTGGACTTTAGAATTGGACTCAATTTCCCATTTATTGGTTGAGAAATTGGATTGCATTTAACCTGTGCCTTGTGTGTACCAGAAAATCCCTTTGACATTTAAAAAGGGAGCTGTTTCTGTTTTTCTGTTTATAAAAACTTTTGGGTTTTCCTTTTATCGTGTGGTGTATGTCTTCCTGGGCTAATTACCCTGTAATTACGGGCAGAACAAGATTCTAATCCTATTCTGGATATAAAAATTGATTTCCCTTCTTTTAGCAAAGGGCCAGTTTATCAGACGGTTTACAATAATACCAAACCAGGGGCTTTTCAAACAGGACTACAAACTCCAAGCTACAGATACTGGGGAATAAAAGAGAGAAATGGACTGATTTTAACTGGTAGCATCACCTTAAAAATATTTGCAAGAACAATTGGAGAAAAAAACTTCCTTTCAATGAGAGAATGGATTGTTCACAAGATATACTGAGCTTCACCCTTGCAGAAAGAAATATAATGTTTAACAACTTGAATTATATTACTACCTTCGAGCTGGAAATTAGATTCAGCTGACACTGAACTACTTTTGAACCTGTAGAACCCAATTCTTGGTAGATTTTTGATTCTCTATTTCCATCAATATTCAAGGCTAACACTATACAATCTTTTATATTCATTCTTCGTTTCTCAATATAGACATCCTTGACAATTGGAGAGAGACAGTAGTGGGGAAGTGATGAAATAGATATAACAGAACCTTTTGCTTTAATAGCATTAGGATTTATCTACGGTATATGGAATAATTATATTTTCTACTAATGTTGCCTGAAATATCCATGTTTTTTAATCTTACATTTTCCTCTGAGAAACAAATTTGAAAAGTATCTGATTTTTAACAAATTAACAGAGTTGGAAGGTACCTCGTAGGTCCAAGCCCCTCATCCAAGTCCCTACACCATTTCTGACAAATGGAAGTCCAATCTCTTCTTGAAACTCTCGTGATGAATCTCTCACAATCTCTCAAGGCAAACTGTTCCATTGGTTGCTAATTTTCACTGTCAGAAAATGTATCCTGATTTTTAGGTTGAATCTCTCCTTGATTAGTTTCCATTTATTATTGTCTGGCATTTATATGCTTTGGAAAATAGTTTGACCCTTTCCTCTGTTGCAGCCCCCCAAATATTGGAACACTGCTATCATGTCTCCCACCCACCCTGGTCCTTCTCTTCATTAGACTAGCCAAGCCCAGTTCCTGTAACCATTCTCTGCATTTTTTCCTAGAGTCTCTTTTTTTTTAAAAAAAATTTTTTTTAAATTTTTAACAATTTTTATATCACACAACATAAAACAGTGCATAGTGAATTGTGCCCACCACCCTGACACACACACATTCCCCACCACCAATTTGGGGGTGTTTCTTGTAAAGTCCACTTAATCCAAGAGCAATATATCTGTTTACATATTATAGAGTGATTCCAATTTATTTCTTGTAGCTTGGTCTCGGATTCTGCTTGTCATATATCGTCTTACCTTGTCCCACCGTCCCATCAGCTGTCCCACCTCAGTTTCATTATCCAAATTTATCCTTTTTTCCATAATTTCAAATTGAATATGGTCCACCATGTACCTATACCAATTTTGCATTGTCCATTTTGTCGCATCCTTCCAACCCAAAACTATTACTGCCTGAGCGCTTTCTATTGCTGCTTTTTTTATTTCTCTAAATTCTCCCATCGCATTACTTTTTACTAGTACTGCCATTTCCTTAGTGATTGTCCATTGTATATTTAGCATTCTATTGATATCCTCTTTCACTTTTTGCCAAAATTCCTGCACTATCGGGCATTCCCAAAACATATGCATAAACACTCCTTTGTCTTGACACCCATGCCAACAATTCCCCCTGACATTCTGCTGAAAATGTGCGAATTGAACGGGAGTAAAATACCACTTATGTAATATTTTCCTTCTCATTTCCCTGATTCTTGTATTTTTAATTTTCCTTATATCTTCTACTATATTTTCCATTTCTTGTACCTCTACTGGTATCTCATTTTGCCACCATTTAGTCAATCCATCAATCGTATCCCCTTCTGACTGCACTAGCAATTTGTATATATTAGTTGCTTGCGCCTTTATACCCTCACTTTTTTTCTTATTATTTTCTCTAACCTTGTCTCCTCCCTCCATAATACTTCTTTATTCTCCCTTTCATTAAGATATTTACATATTGCATTTATTTGTAGCCACCTTCCCTTACCTAACCACCATTCTATACGATTTCTACTTGGCCTGCCATCCTTCTCATATAACTGTTCTATCTTAGTTATCCCTCTTCCCTTCAACTCTCCTATAACCTTATTTAAGTTAATTTCATTTTCTCTATTTATTACATAAAGCGATGACAGTTTAGATTTATATAATCCTATTTTCCCCTGCCATTTTTTCCAAATTTCCATTTTCCCACCCACCCCGGTCCTTCTCTTCACTAGACTAGCCAAGCCCAGTTCCTGTAACCATTCTCTGCATTTTTTCCTAGAGTCTCAACATCTTTTTTTATAGTGTGTTGACCAAAACTGGATGCAGTATTAGGTGTGGTCTTTTTAAGGCTTTATAGAGTGGTATTAGTACCTCACTTGATCTTGATTGCATTTCCCTATTCATTCATTCATTCATTCATTCATTCATTCATTCATTCATTCATTCATTCATTCATTCGATTTTTATGCCGCCCCTCTCCTTAGACTCAGGGCGACTTACAACATGTTAGCAATAGCACTTTTTAACAGAGCCAGTCTATTGCCCCCACAATCCGGGTCCTCATTTTACACACCTCGGAAGGGTGGAAGGCTGAGTCAACCTTGAGCCGGTGATGAGATTTGAACCACTGATCTACAGTCAGCTTCAGTTAATGTAGGTTTGCATTGGCTATTTTGGCTGCCGCAGCACGTTGCTAGATTATATTTAATTGGTTGTCCACTAAGACTCCAAGATCCCTCTCTCAGTTACTGCTATTAAGCCAGGTTCACCCATATATGTCTACTTTTTGTTTTTCTTGCCTAAACACAAGGCTTTACTTTTCTCTACATTGAATTTCATTTTGTTAGGCAGGGCCCAGTGCTCAAATCTGTCAAGATCCATCTGGATCTTGACTTAATCTTCTAGGACACTGATGGAGAACCTATGACATGTGTGCCACAGGTGGCACATAGAGCCATATTGGAGGGCACACAGGGTGTTGACCTTTGTCAGTTCCAATGCACCACGTGTGCTAGCCAGCTGATTTTCGGCCCTGGGGAAGGCTGTTTCACCCTCCAGGGGCTACAGGGAAGCCTCCTGAAGCCACAGGGTATGAAAAACAGCCCAACTGGCAACCTGGAAGTTTGGAAAAACGGACTTCCGTTTTGCCCATTGTGCTGTTTTTTGCACTCCAGGGTTTCAGGAAGCTTCCTTGGAGCTTCCGGAGTGCAAAAAACAAAACAACGGGAAAACCAGAAGTATGTTTTTCCAAACTTCCAGTTTGCCCATTTGGCCATTCTTTTGCAACGTCCCAGGCTTCAGTGGGGCCTGAGCGCATGTGTGCATGCAAGCATACACATACACACCTTTTTAGCACGCAAATCAAAAAAGGTTCGCCATCACTGCTGTAGGGTGTTAGCTATTCCTGCCGGCTTAGTTTAGTACAGTGTTTCCCAACCTTGGCAACTTGAAGATATTTGGACTTCAACTCCCAGAATTCCCCAGCCAGCATTTGCTGGCTGGGGAATTCTGGGAGTTGAAGTCCAAATATCTTCAAGTTGCCAAGGTTGGGAAAAAACTGGTTTTGTATCGCCTGCAAATTTGGTAAGTTCTCTTTCTATTCCCTCATCCATGTTGTTTATGAAGATATTGAAGAGTACTGGGCCTAAAACAGAACCTTATGATACCCCACAGCTTACTTCCCCCTCTATGTACCTGACAAGCAGATAAACAGGTAGTGCTTGAGTTACAACCATTTCTTTAGTGACCATTTCAGGGACCGCCTTCTGCTGCACGAATCCCAGCGACCAGTTAGGTCCCACAGAGTGGGTCTTCTCCGGGTCCCGTCAACTAAACAATGCCGCTTGGCAGGAACCAGGGGAAGAGCCTTCTCTGTGGCGGCCCCAGCCCTCTGGAACCAACTCCCCCCACAGATTAGAATTGCCCCCACCCTCCTTGCCTTTCGTAAGCTACTTAAAACCCACCTCTGCCGCCAGGCATGGGGGAATTGAGATACTTTTTCCCCCTATGCCTTTACAATTTTACGCATGGTATGTCTGTCTGTATGTATGTTTGGTTTTTTATAATAATGGGTTTTTAATTGTTTTTAGTATTGGATTATTATATGCTGTCTTATTATTGCCCTGAGTCTCCGGAGAGGGGAGGCATACAAATTAAATAAATAAATAAATAAATAAATAAATAAATAAATAAATAAATTTGACGTTACAACAGGACTGAAAAAAATAACTTCTTACTGGTTTTCACAACTATGACTATTGCCACATCCCCTTGATCATGTGAGGAAAATTTGGGTACTTGAGAATTGGCTTCTATTTATGACAGTTGCAGTGTCCCGGAATCATGTGATTACCGTGTGGCTTTTCCAACTGGCTTTTGACAAGCAAAGTCAAAGGAGGAAACCAGATTCACTTAACAACTGTGGCAAAAATGATCATAAATTGAGGCCCTGCTTAGCAATAGAAATTTTGGGCTCAAATATGGTCGTAAGTTGAGGGCTACCTTATTTTTCTCGGGAGTCTTCGTGGAGGGTGGCATACAAATCTAATAAATAATAATAATAATAATAATAATAATAATTATTATTATTATTATTATTATTATTATTATAATACCTGTTACTACTTGATAACAGCAAAACAGAAATATGTGCACACACCAAGTTACTAGAGCACTGCACTCCAACTAGACACAAGAACAGTTTGTTCCCCGTATGCCATCACTTTTGTAAACAAATAATTCCCTCAACTGTCAAACTATTTACAAAGTTTGCACTACTACTAATCTTCTCATCGTTTCTATCACCTATCACTTCTCACTTATGACTGAATGATTGTAACTTTGTTGCTTCTATCCTTATGATTTATATTGACTGTTTCCTAATGTGATTTGATTGCTTATTTGTACCCTATGATAATCATTAAGTGTTGTACCTTATGATTCTTGACAAATGTACCTTGCCTTTTATGTACACTGAGAGCATATGCACCAAAGACAAATTCCTTGTGTGTCCAATCGCACTTGGCCAATAAAGAATTCTATTCTATTCTATTCTATTCTATTCCAACACTACAAAACCAGTTTTTAACTTCCTTTAAAATGTACGTGTATCTATAAACAAATTGAGCTTTAGCATTTTCGGTTTGTGCTCTTCAGTTTACTCAGACATCCTGCTTGACTTTAAATTCATAATTTTAGAGAAATTGAGAAATAAGAAGGACTCAAAGGCGGGCAGTATTTGCACTTATTATTAGCTCACAGTTGTCACCCTTACTTACCAAAGATCCTTCCTCGAGAAGTGATCGTCTGAAATGGTGTAGTAGGGGCTCCTGCTTGAGCAGGGGGTTGAGCTACAAGACCTCCAAGGTCCCTTCCAGCTGTGTTATTCTGTTATCCTGAAATAATTCTTCTTAGACCAATGTTTCCCAACCTTGGCAACTTGAAGATATCTGGACTTGAACTCCCAGAATTACCCAGTCAAGCATTCGCTGGCTGGGGAATTCTGGGAGTTGAAGTCCAGATATCTTCAAGTTGCCAAGGTTGGGAAACACTGCCTTAGACAATGGCCAAAAAGGAGTTCTATGCCACATCGCGTGCGTCCCTGCGTGCAGTGTGTGTGTGTGTCCGTACGTGCGTTTTCACACGCCAGTCCTTCCGTTATAGGGCATGTAGAAAGCACCACCTCGGGCAAGAGCTTTACCTGTCCCCGACTAGATAACCATTTACTAATTACTTAGCTCGTTACCCTTGCATTGTCCTGAGAGGGAAAGGGAGGCGCTGGTGAGATTCCTGCCTCAGGTGAGAGGAACACCTTGACCGGGGGCGGAAGGCGGGAAAAAGGGGGTGACTGCCGCTTATTAAGGCAGCTCCCGGGCTCTCCAAACCAAAAGCCCGACCACGCGAGGGAGAGAGGCTGCGCCCCCCTGAAAAGAAATTTTCTCTCGCGAAGAACTCGGAAGGTGGGGGGTGACAACAGGGGGACGAGGCGAGGTAAGGCAAAAGCCCGAGCGCCTCGGCGGAAACTTTCGCGCTTCACGTCTCTCGAAGCCTTGTTATTCCCCCGCCACAGACTCAGCTCGTCCGCCCTCTCTCTCCCCCTCCCCGGACGAGTCTGCTCGCTTCAAATGATTGGCTACCGAGGCCGGGAGCCAGGCAGGCGGGCAAGTCTCGACCGCAGCTTTTTGTTGCTGCTGTTGTTGTTGTTGTTGTTTTGCGCGCGCGGCCAGGGCTGGGAACGGAGCCAAGCAAGCTCTGTAGTTGGGAGTCCCGGCGGGTTGGGAGCCAGTATCTCTCCCCCCCCCCCACACGCACACACACATATACTTTCTCTCTCTCTCTCTCTCACACACACACACATACACACACACATACACACACACACACACACATACACACTGTCTTACGCACACACTCTCGCTCACTCTCTTACACACACACACACACACTCTCTCTCTCTCTCTCTCTCTCTCTCTCACACACACACACACACACATACTCCTCCTCCTCCTTTCAGTCCCAGATACCAAGCAGGGATTGGCCACATTGGGATTGGAGGCGAGCAGCGAGGAGAGGAGGTGGTCTCAGCTCTCTCTTCCTCCCTCCGTCTCCCCCCCCTCGCCGGCTACTGAGGCTCGCGGTGGCAACTTCCCTGCTAGGCGCAGTCCGGCCTGAAGCGGGGGAGGAGGGTCAGTCAGGGGCCTTTTCGAAAGCGTGGCAACAGCAACGGATGGAGGAGGTGGGGGAAGAGAGTCTTTTTTTCCAGGAGTTTGCGGATGAACTGTAGCTCTCCAGATGTTGCTTTGACGCGCAGTATTTGCCGCGGCCAGCCTGGGGATCGATGCTGAGTGTGAGAGGCGCTGGCATTTCTCTCTTTGATCGGAATGTGGTGAATGCCAGATTGCCACATCTCTCTAAGGGAGGAAGTGAAAAACGATTTGGTAGGTGGACTGGTTTTGTTGGTAAAGGGGAGTGGGGGGGGGGCGTTGAGAAATTTAAGTTCGTTTAAACTTTTAACGGCACGTGTCCTGTCCCTGTAGGGTGCTTTCCTACGATCTTTAAAAAAAGACCCGTTCTTCAAAGATTGCGTGTGAAAAACAGAGGGAGAAGAGAGGGTTGTAGTTTTATTGGTAACCGTGCAGATGTAATTCGCCATTTCCTTGCAGGATTTTTTTTTAGATTCTTAGCCCCGTCTACATCTTTATGTTTTCTTGATAGTCTCCTATCTAAATATTAATCAAGTTTTGACTTTGCTTAGCTGTTTTAACTTGAACCAAGCAAGTTTGTCTAGGTGCTGCCATCTGCGGTGAAACAAGATGTAATAATGGGCACCAATATTTGAAGCCAACACTCAAGTTTGTGGTTGAATTGGGGGGGGGGGGGTAATTAACCTGAGTTTCTTACATTGAGAAATTGCACTTCTGCAACCCTACCTGGGTTACCTACCATGCAAAGCAAAATGAGGGTTTGATGTAATGTTTGAAAAAGTAAATATGTTGGGGCAAGTCTTGTCTTTGTAAGATCTTGTCTTGGCACAGCTTGATTTTGTGTGAAACCGGAATATAAAGCGCGGGGTCCATGCTGGAGGAATTTGGTGGAATATTGTTGTGAAATGAAGTTTGTACTCTTAGTTGTGAGAATGAAATGCAAGACTAATGAAGAGAGTTTCTGATGTGGTAGCAGCAAAAGGATTGGAAGAAGGAAAGATGTCATGGCATGTCACAAGTTTTTGAGGAGCTTAAGTCAGACAGGATGGAGAAAAAAGACACTTTCTGAAGTACTGTACGGTTGAATCTGGACAAGATGGTGTTAGCTGTAGTAATAGAATGAATGAATTGATTATAAAGCTCAGTAAACCACTGTTCAGTTCACTCGATGTTAACTTGTTATGTGAACCCAGATACCATGTAGCTAATTAGTCAATGTGCTAATTGCTGAGATCCTGTTTGGAGATATGAGAGGGCTGTTGATACTAGTTGCTGGTGGATAATCAATGCCACCAATGCCAAACAGCCATTTTACTTTTACAATTTACAATTTATGACTTATACAATGCTAAAATCATATTAAAACAGGTTATAATTAAAAATAAAGTTAAACATTTTAGAATGTAAATCAACTTTAAAATATTTATAAATTTCTACATATAGAGAGCCTTTAAACAAGTAATATAGGACAAGGAGTTGCTATGAGAAAAGCTGGGTTTTCTCTGCCCCACTTTTTTAAAAATGAAGTGTTTACTGATCGATGGAGTGATGTAATCTTGGTAAGCATGTCATGTATTGAGATGAATTGAGCCAGGGAGGTTCAGAGAATATGTTAAGACTGAGAACAGTAAAAGTGACAGATGTACAGTATTGGGAGGGAAAAGAATTGAATTGGGCTAGCTAGATCATTCTAATCTACCGTAATTTAAAAGTATCTCAGATAATCTGCTGGATGACTTCTGCTGGGAAGAGGAAGAAGAAGTGTGGCCTTTTGATTGTTGGTTCTCAGTTATTTTTGAAAATGTTAACTCTAGTATCCTCCAGGAGTGATTCTAAGTGAGAATTTGTAGCACTGTAATAACGGGATTACAGTCTTTTCTGTCAGGCAGCTTCCAAAATAGCAGCAGAGTGCTGTTGCTCAGCTTGTGGCACTTAAGCTGCAGAACACTGCGAGAATCTGTCTGTTGGAAAAGTCATTCAGAGATTTAGGCCACAATGCCATCAATATTCTGAGGACCGTTTTTACATTTCCTTTTGAATCGGATAAGGCAGAGCAGAGATCCAGAAAGCATGCTGAGATACTAATGATGAGATTTTCCCAGGCTCACTGCTCTGGATGATCTGCAGTGTCCCAGAAAGACCAAGAAATAATGTATTGCTGTCCAGCAGCCTGGTTTAAGGTGACCTGGACTCTATTGGATAGGGATGGCCTCTTAAAATATCAGTGGGCTGCTCTGAGGATTATTCTGGCTTTCTAGTAAATAACATGAAATTCATTTCAACTGGACACTGACTAGGCTGGGCAGGCTGAGCTGTATAGCACAATCTGGAAGTATGATCTCGGAGGAGTTTCAACTGCTGACTATTGAGAAGTGGATAGGGTTCTCTGGGCTGTCAGCTTGGCCACTTGTTCACTGAATCCAGACCCTTTTGGGTTATAAAGATGGTCAGGAAGATGACCTGCCACTGGATCCATTTTATGGTATTGCCCTCTTTGTTGAAGGGAGTGGTACCTCATTCCTTGAAAGCAGCAAATTGTGAACAGCGTTTGACCAGTCTACAAGTTTTCCCCTGGAGAGGGCACTTATTGAGAAGGTAGTCTGTCTGCAACTTAAGAGAACCTTGGAGGATATGGATAGTCTAAACCTATTTCAATTTGGTTTCAGATCAGGAGTTATTGCCGAGACAAACACGGTTGCACTTCTTTATACCCTGTGGCAGAGATAAGATGGAAGTGGTACATCCATCCTTGTGCCCTTCGACTTCTAAATGGCTTTCTATTGGCCACAGTTTCCTTTTGAACCAGTTCTGTGTGGTCATCTTCCTTTCTCCGGAGCCAGTTACAATTGGTCTTGGTTTGAGGGATGAGATCACTTCCTAAGCACCTTGTGGGTAAAATGCCACAGGGTTTTACTCTCTGTCTCTCCTCTTTTTGCATGAAACCATTGGGTGAGCTCAGCTGTTGGTTTGGAATCATCAGTATACCGATAATACCTCACTATATTTTTCAACCATGGGCTGGCCAAATGAGGCTGTCACAGTTCTGTTCCAGGGACTGGAGGCTGTGAGTTTTGGATGACGAGGTAATGTCTCCAACTGTATCCTACAAAGACCGGGGGGGTCTATTTGGACCACCTAAATCTGGAGTTTGTTCTATTTGCACAGTAGGTTACATTTTCCCATTTAAAAACAATGCAAAATCTGGGGACTGGCCTGGACTCATATCTGCTGAACAATGAGCAGGTGGCTAGGAAGGCCTTCATTATACAACTTACTTAATGTGATATATCATTTGTACCATTTTTTAGATTGGATACTTTTCAGACAGTCACATTTGCTCTGGTCACCTCATGGCTTGATTACTGCTTAGGGCTGCTGCTGAAAAACATTCAGAGGCTACAACTGGTCCAGATCACAGCAGCACATCAACATCCCAGTTTTGTGACCCATGTTGGCGGTCAGTTTTTTATGACTGTGATTCAAGATGCTGGTCATAATCTTTAAAGCCCTACGTGTCACAGGGTCTGGTTATTTGAGGGATCACTATCTCCCATCATACTGCTGGTCAGTTCAGTTGAGTAGGATTGGTATGCTTCAATTTCCTTTGATTAAGCAATGTCATCTAATAAGGACCTCTTTGTAGCAGTGCCTACCCTGTGAAATGAGGCTATCCTGAAATCCAGATAACCCCCACTCTTCTGGTGCTTAGGATTGTGAAGATCCTTTTTTTAACCCAGGCCTTTGGCAAGGGACAGGGAAACTTGCTTTCCTTTATCTTTCCCTCTTTTTAATTGGCTTTATTGTAATTTTCTTGTCTTGGTTGCTGTAAGCCTCCCAATCATTGGGAGTCAGGCAGCATAGAAATTTGATAAATACATACTCAGTCCCGCTTTGTTATGGGGCACCTCAATGTTTTGGAGGCTTCAGCTTGTGCAGAAGACCTAGTTATGGTTTGGTACTGCATAGTCAAAATCACATTCTCAGTGATCTGCCTCTAATGTCTATTTTGGAACCTACCTCAAAGTACTGATGCTAATATGTAATGCCTTAAAACCATCATTAGATCTTGGTTGGAATTTTTTCCAATACAGTATATTCTGCAATGAAGATCATGGTTATTAAGAAATGCGGAGGAGACAAAAATTCTGGTGCTGTGTTTAGCTGATGCCGGGAAGGTGATAGGCAAGGGCACTATTTGGTGAGGGTACCATCATTGCTGCTCGAGTTCTGTGTTGAACTCCTCCTGCTTCGACCCTCAAGCCTGACATTTGGCAGATCAAATCTCAGTAGGTTCAAGGTTTACTCAGCCTTCTATCCTTCCAAGGTCGGTAAAATGAGGACCCAGATTGTTGGGGAAAATATGATTACTCTCTGTAAACCGCTAAGACAGTGGTTCTCAACCTTTCTAATGCTGCGACCCCTTAATACAGTTCCTCATGTTGTGGTGACCCCCAACCATAAGTCTAACACCAATTCTCCCAACTGATTGGCAGGAATGTCAGAGGGACACGCTCACTGTAAACACCTGACAGGTCAGATTGTAAAAATATATTCCAAGGCAGCTGAACAGAGGTTTTAGTTCCTAACACCGTGGGAAATTTGTCTTTTCCCATGATCTTAGACGACCCCTGTGAAATGATTGTTCGACCCCCAAAGGGGTCCCGATCCCCAGGTCGAGAACCACTGCGCTAAGAGATCTGTAAAGCACTGTGAAGTGGTATATAAATGTAAATGCTATTGCTAAGATTGCATCTCATTATCCTGATAGTTTTGGCCTCTGATGCCTTTGCTCCCGACTATTTTGCATTGTGCTTTTATTGTAACAAGCTCTTGCCTATCTGTAGGTGATAGTCATCTAAATACAAATCATGTTCATTGGTCATGTCTAATCTCTTCCTCAAGGCTAGAATTCTCTCCCTGGACAGAATGAATCATCTTGGGGTGTGAAGCTTCTAAACCAGGGAGGAGGCGGAGTCTAGTGGTTTATTTTTATTTTTTTATGAAGCTTGTTTTTTGTGTGTGCGGGAGTAACAAATATCGCGGGGTGCGGCTGCCTCTCTGCTTTTGTCAAGCGAAAAACAGTTTTCTCTACGGAAACGGTCTGGCCAGTTGTCAGCCCTCTCGGATTCTTCTCCGTTGTTGCTGGCACGTTTTGAGAAGCGGGAAGGTGGGCGTCCATAGAGAGAACGCGAAGCAGAACTCTAGCGTGGCTGCTCTCAGGTCGGCAGCCTCTCTCGGTCACGGCCGCCGCCGCCCTCACCGCGGCGGCTTCAGGAAGCTCCTGAGGACATTGAGGAGGGAAAGGAGCAGGGCGGGCCGCAGCGCAGCACAGGGGTTGTGGCAGGCCGCGCGCGTGTGTGTATGTGTGCCTTCCCTCCACCCCGAGCATATAAATGTAAACAGTGCCCTCGCGCTGTGGGCGGAGCCGCGCCGCCTCTGACGCGCCCGGATTGGCCCGGCTGCCTTATTATTATTTTTTTAATTGGCGACGGGGAGGGCTTTCTCTCCCCCCCCCCCTGCCAGAGGCAGAGCGCGGGGAATCTTTGCCCTCGCTCGGTTGGCTGCCGCTCGGTCCGCGCGGCCAACCGCCAAGCAACCCCCGAAAGGCGCGCGAGCGTGTCGCTCTGCAGCCGCTCTCGGCGTCCGCCTTCGCCTCTGAGGATTCAGGAGCCCTGACGCGTAAGTGCGGCCGGCGGGAGAAAAGGGGAGGGGGTTGGCGCGCGCGGGGGGTGGGCGGGCTGTATTTTGGTGTGAGTCCGTGTCTCCACCCCTCTCCTCCAGCTGCCCCCTCCCCCTTTGCGTGTCTCTCGCTGGCTCTGTTATTCTCTCCTGCCTTGCACTCGCGCTCCCTTTGTTGGGCTTTCGGTGGGAAGCGACCTGTCTCTCTCGCGCGGCTCCGACCGCAGCTCTCCTCCCCTCCCTCCCCGGTGTCGTTCAGCTAGCAGCGAGGGAGGGGCTTTCCTGAGGCGAATGGGGTGACTCGGCCTTGGGTTTGTTTTCAAGTCTCGGCTCCCCCCTCCCCTCGCACCCCATCACCTTTTTTTTGTTCCCTGCTTTTGCGATGGTTCCCCAACTTGGTGGTTGGATGCTGGGCCGTTTCTACAACCTGTTGTTGTTGTTGCTTTGCGTGAGCGCCTAGTCCAGGCGCCGGACACGGGCGTTGAAACAAAAAGTAAATAAAAGGTGAGTTGGAGCGGGGGTAGGTGGGAGGCAGGCTGCGACCCTCTTGCGCCCTGGGGGATGACCTGTCGTTTCTCGCTCGTCGCCTTTTATTTGCTCTCGATTTCGCCGCCCGCTGAACAATAAAACTCATTTAAAAGAGCGTGGGTTGTCGAAAGGTGCCAAGTGAGAGGTTTTTCCTCGCGTGCCGCGTAGAAAGGATCCGATCGTGGCTGTAGAAGGATGAGGGGAGGTGGAGTGAACAGAGGAGCCCTTGCAGTGTACAAACTATTGTGACGCACTTTTACAACTGATTGCTCTTGCCAAACCTTCCAGACTTGCTGCGATCAGCATATTCGATAGAACAATGGAGCGAGAGCCTGGCCGACTTCCCCGTCCTGCACAATCACCGCATCTACTTCTAACATTTCAACACTGTATCTGAGCCTCCTGTATAAAGAACTTGGAGGGCTGGAGGGTGCGGATCCTGAGCTTAAATATCTCACCATCACCCCTCCCCCCTTTAAGAAAAGAAGACAAAGTCAGTTGGCTCCTTTTGCCCTTCCTTCCCCAAAGATCAGACCTGGAATATTGCTTTAGTTGGCCCCTAGACTTTGTTTTAGAAAACTTTTGTTACTGTTTCCTTTTCTTTTCAACAAGCATTTTTACCCCCTGAGAGATATTGGATTGTTGGATATAGCAAAACACCTTTATCTGTTACTAGACCCCAGGAAAGAAGGTTAATTAATAGATTTGAAATCCTGTGGTGACTGTTAAAGTGTCACCAAATTTGCATTGCTAATGTGTTGATAGTGATTTCTATCTATTGCAAGTAAGTCATCATCCCTGTTATCAAGTTTGAATGAACTTTGTGTAATTTGAGATGTTTTTTATCTTTCCCCCCCTCCCTTTTTCCCCCCTTCCAGGGTTGGGGAAAAAAGAAAGGCCAAATGGCAAAACAATCTTCTGATTTAAATTCTGAATGTGAGAGAGAAGGTGGACAATTGCAGCCTGCTGAAAGGCCAGCTCAGCCTCATCACCTTCGGCCTGGGGCCCCTACCTCCTTACAAACTGAATATCAAGGTAATCATTTGGGTGAACGGGACAGTTCATCACCCGGTAGCCCTCAGGGACCACTGGCACCACCCTCCAGTCCCAGTCCATTTGCTACCAGATCCCCGCTATTCATGTTTGTCAGAAGATCCCCACTGCTGTCCAGATCCTCCAGTGGGTATTTCTCTTTTGACATCGACAGGAGTCCTGCACCTATGAATTGTGACAAAGCAACACAGACTCCAAGTCCTCCGTGTCAAGCTATCAATCATTATCTAAGTGCAATGGGTAAGCAAGAGCATGGTAAGAAACTTTTAAACTCATCTTTGAAATGCAGTCAACACTTCCTACTCCCCTTTGAAGCTGTGTTTGTGGTTTGGAGCTTAGGTCTAAGAAATAATTTGTAGTACTAGAACTCCAGTTCAAGGTGAGACATACTGATTAAAATGTTGGATAGGGGAGATCCAGGTTCAAATCCCTACCCAACTTTCAAGCTCATTTGGTGATCCTGATTTCATCATTTCCTTTCAGTTTAAGCTTACTGTGTAGGTATAAAAATAGGGGAATTAAAAAAAAAGAATATGAAGCTTTTTGAAGGAAAGGTGGATACAAATGTAATAAATTCTAGCATTTGAAATTTTTTCAGCTAACGCTTTCATAATGATGACTAAGGATAAGAGTACTGACTAATTTATGGTGTTCTTTGTAAAGATCAGCAGGTAAAATGAAATGTTTTGACAAAATGAAAGTAATTAGAATGAAAATAAAGATAAATTTTCATAAGGATAACTTTTTGTAATATAGAAAAAAAGAAAAAAAGAAAATTCAAATAAACCAGAAATTGGTTTATAGCTTATTAAAAATATAATAACGTCCTTTGTTTGGAAAGTGTTTTAAATATTTGTGGGTTTGTAAAAAGTAAGATCTAAATTGTATTACTGCATGTACATACACTACATTTGCAGTGTATGTGTTTGAAAATGAAATAGCAGAATGGAGATAATAGTCAAGGATTAGGACCATAGAATACTCAGAAATTGATTCTAAATCTTTACTCCTTTATTACAAGTGAAGATCACAGTCTCACAGTTGTTATCCCAGGATGGGAGTTTCCATTGATGCCAAAAAGCATTTCCATCTTAGGGTGTATAGTGTTGAGTGTCAATGCTATTATCTAGAGTAGGCCTCCTGTGCCCTTACTGAAAACTAGGAGAAATGGGAAGCAATGTGTTTATGATCCCTATAGTTTGGCTGTATATGAGGACTATAACCAAAATGTCCAATGAAGTTCTTGGTCCTTTCTTTGTGTCATTTAAAAACATAGGATATATCTGCCATGTAGAGATTTTGAATCCCACTCATTCCACTTTCCTCCATGCTAGTTAAAATGAGCTTTATTTGGTTTCTGAGAGATAATTGGTTTTCGGAACATTTTTGTATAATTTGAGTAGAGGTGTGTGGAATAACAGTTCTAAATTTTCTTTTACCATAATGAAGATTTTGTTTAAGTAGGCAGTGATCAAAAGCTTTATATTTCTTTTTCCTGAAAAAAATGTGGATGTGTGCTTTCAGATACAATATATAGTTTCTGTACAATACATAGTTCCTGAATGGGATGCTGAACCACTGCACCAAGCTTCCTCTCCTTTTGAAATAAATAAATTGGTTATATATTTTTTTGAAAATGAAAATATTTAATTTTGTTTGCTAAGTATCTTTAGATCATGTAATAACCTCATAAGGCACACAAACTCTTTTAGGAAAATAGCATTTTTGTTATGGTCCAGCCCAATAGTCTTTTAAGAAGAGATCTTGTCTAATGAAAAATTAAAAGGTTAACATAATTAGGTGTTTTGCAAATAGATTCAAGTATGTTCCTACTTGATTCCCATTTGCGGTATATGTGCATGATGTGTTGTGGTGCATCCTATTCCCTGTGGTTCAGCATAGCTGATTTCCTGCTTTGAGTGCAATGTTTATATAGCGCTAAACCAGGAGTAAGAGAAGCTACTTTGCACAGATATGCACTTAAGCCAGTATACTCCCGAGAGCATATATCCTTTTTAAAGTGGCTTAGGCATCTTAGCCTTATATTGCAGGCATGTTTACCTTCCACTTTTTACCATGGAAACTGAAGGTACTTCCTGAAAATTCAACCAATCAGAATCTAGAGAGGAAAAAAAATCCCTTGGTTTTTAAAATAGATTCTGTTGGGGCTTAATTTGTCTGGCATGGCTGAAAGAATAGAATATTGAATGCATCTCAGGAAATTGTACAGCCTATTGATTAGGTGGTAAATGGTGATAATTTTGTGCGTGCATATGTGTGTGTACATACACACACAATATGTAAACTGTAAAATGAGAGAATTTTTTTTCTATTTCACATAACATGTAGTACAGCAGTTAATTATAAAGGTTTTGTAGCATTTTTAAAATATTGCTTTTTCTGGTGAGGAAGTGCAGTAATGGGGAAAATTACACTTACTGAATCTCTGCCTACAGCTGTTAAAACAGAGGAGCTTTGTTTGGGGAGAGATGGCAACAGTAGTAAAGAATGAAGTTAACAAGTAGAAAAGGGGCATTGCATGTTATTGGAGGTCAAATATGTACATTACTGAGTATTTTCAGCAGCCTACTTGTATTGAATTGGTTAAGCCAGTCGTTCTACTAGAAATGATTGTATTATTGTATTTATTGCCCTGTTCCTAGGAGTTGGGATTTTATATAATATGCACAAGCAACAGAAGAAAATATGGCGTATTGTTTTAAATCCTGCTATTAAATGAAAATATATTAAATAGTCATGTAGAAGATAGATTTATCCAACCTCTTAAGGAGAAAAATCCAATTTTAGAGCAGGTATCATCAATGCCATGTTATCTTCTTTGTTGCTTAAATGTTATAGTTATTCTTCAGTTTTGTTCAGGTACATAAAAAGGTACTATAAAGAAGCAGGTCAGGAATTAATTTTCATTCCCACAGAAACTAGATCCAAAAGTAATTGTAGATACAGTGAACCCTCGATCATCGCGAGGGTTCCGTTCCAGGACCCCACGCGATGATCGATTTTTAGCGAAGTAGCGGTGCGGAAGTAAAAACACCATCTGCGCTTGCGCAGATGGTGTTTTTGCTTCTACTGCCGCCCGCCCTTCGCCCGCCCACCCCGTTGCTCGCGCAACGGCTTCCCTGGGTGCCCGCTCGCTTGGGAACATCCCAGCTTCGCTCCCCAGCTGGGAAGCGGATCTAGGGAGTCCCCACCGCGCGCGCGTTGCTGGGGAAAGCGCGCGCGCTTGGGAACATCCCAGCTTCGCTCCCCAGCTGGGAAGCGGATCTAGGGAGTCCCCACCGCGCGCGCGTTGCTGGGGAAAGCGCGCGCGCTTGGGAACATCCCAGCTTCGCTCCCCAGCTGGGGAGCGGATCTAGGGAGTCCCCACGGCGCGCGCGTTGCTGGGGAAAGCGCGCGCGCTTGGGAACATCCCAGCTTCGCTCCCAGCTGGGGAGCGGATCTAGGGAGTCCCCACCGCGCGCGCGTTGCTGGGGAAAGCGCGCGCGCTTGGGAACATCCCAGCTTCGCTCCCAGCTGGGGAGCGGATCTAGGGAGTCCCCACCGCGCGCGCGTTGCTGGGGAAAGCTTTCCCCAGCAACGCGCGCGCGGTGGGGACTCCCTAGATCCGCTCCCCAGCTGGGAGCGAAGCTGGGATGTTCCCAAGCGCGCGCGCTTTCCCCAGCAACGCGCGCGCGGTGGGGACTCCCTAGATCCGCTCCCCAGCTGGGAGCGAAGCTGGGATGTTCCCAAGCGCGCGCGCTTTCCCCAGCAACGCGCGCGCGGTGGGGACTCCCTAGATCCGCTCCCCAGCTGGGAGCGAAGCTGGGATGTTCCCAAGCGCGCGCGCTTTCCCCAGCAACGCGCGCGCCGTGGGGACTCCCTAGATCCGCTCCCCAGCTGGGAGCGAAGCTGGGATGTTCCCAAGCGCGCGCGCTTTCCCCAGCAACGCGCGCGCGGTGGGGACTCCCTAGATCCGCTCCCCAGCTGGGAGCGAAGCTGGGATGTTCCCAAGCGCGCGCGCTTTCCCCAGCAACGCGCGCGCCGTGGGGACTCCCTAGATCCGCTCCCCAGCTGGGAGCGAAGCTGGGATGTTCCCAAGCGCGCGCGCTTTCCCCAGCAACGCGCGCGCGGTGGGGACTCCCTAGATCCGCTCCCCAGCTGGGAGCGAAGCTGGGATGTTCCCAAGCGCGCGCGCTTTCCCCAGCAACGCGCGCGCCGTGGGGACTCCCTAGATCCGCTCCCCAGCTGGGAGCGAAGCTGGGATGTTCCCAAGCGCGCGCGCTTTCCCCAGCAACGCGCGCGCCGTGGGGACTCCCTAGATCCGCTTCCCAGCTGGGGAGCGGAGCTAGGCTGCCCCAAGCTGGCGCGCGCCGCCCGCCCGCCCACGCTGTTGCCGGCTCCGCTTCCCAGCTGGGAAGTGGAGCTAGGGTGCCCCAAGCTCTCGCTCCAGCCCACCGCCGCTGGGGTCTTACGGGGCAAGAGGGGGAAGACCCAGGGAAGCCTCTGCCCGGCGGGGAAACTCCACCATCTACGCATGCGTGGAAGGGCACGCATGCGCAGATGGTGGAGTTTACTTCCGGGTTGCAAACTAGCGAAATAGCCCTTTCGCGATCCTTGAGGACGCGAAACTCGAGGGTTCACTGTACTTATTTTAATATAAGGAAAAGTCTTTTTGATGGTGGAATAGTCACTTTGGAGAATCAGTTTAGTCTGGTGGTTAAGATACCAGATCAGGCAGCTATGAGTTCTGATTCTGCCTTAGATGTGAAAGTTATCTGGATGATTTCAGATCAGTCCCTCCAGTACTCTTACGTCTGCCTCAGGTGACAAACTCAGGAGAAAATCAGTTCCTTTCTCTGTTGATCCTATCAGCACTCAGTTGATCTGAAAAAAGTGGACCCTGCCAGGAAGAAAGAAGTACCATATTTTTCAGACTATAAAACACACCGGATTATAAGATGCACCTAAATATACAGGAGGAAAACAAGAAAAATAGTTTTTGGCATCGTTTTCACCCTCCACAGTCCCCAGAAGCACTCTGCAGCATAGTTCCCTCTAAGCTGAGCAGTGAGCAATCGCTCACTTAAAAATCATCATCAACTCAGAGTTTTCCAAACCTGCCCAGAAGCCGAGAGGCAAAGAGTGAGAGGGAAGGAGAGAGAGAGGAAGAGAGAGAAACAGATAGAAAAAAGAGAGGAAGGAAAAGAGAAAGAAAAAGAATGGGAGTAAGGAAGAGAGAAAGAAAATCTAAATCTAGTTTGAAACTAGCTCAACTATTTAAGTGGCATTTTGATATTGATAGAGTTGCCCTATTATGAGCTCACTGGTATAGACACACAGTACAGTATTTTATTTTGAAATTCTCTGAGGCAAAACAGGGTGGGTTTTTTATTTGTTTGTTTGTTTGTTTGTTTGTTTATTTATTATTTCTGTGCCGCCCAGTCCCGAAGGGACTGCCGCTCAGACACTATACTTTTCTGCGCCCCCCCCAAAAAAATTAGAGGGAACACTGCTCTGCAGTGCTCCACATGTTCCATTGTGCCCGTCTTTCAATTCCCACTCCATCCGCGTGTCACATTTTCACCCTCCCAGGCCCCCAGAAGCGCACTACAGTGCTCCACATGGCCCATTTTTGCCAAAAACATGCCCGTTTTGGGCCTGCAGAGCAGTAATGGGCAGCCAAAATTTTTACTGCCACACTGGGTGTGGCTTATTTTGTGGGTGTGGCTTGATGGTCATGTGACTGGGTAGGAGTGGCTTTCCGGCCTTATGACCAGGTGGGAGTGGTTTGAACAATCATTATCGTTCAAGTGAACTGTTACTGCTGCACGATGCCTTTTCCTCTTAGCTGTGGGCAGAGTAAGGGCTTCGCGAAGGGAAAAAGACTGAAGACCAGACTGCTTCAGCATGGTGCGGCTCTCCTGGCCTTGGAAGGTGGCCGCATGAGGCTGGAAGGGAGCCGGGCAGGAGACAGGGAAGCTTGTCTGAGGCCAGGAAGGAGGAAAGAGGAAAAAAGTGAGGCGCACACAGCAGCAGCAGCAGGGGGAAAAAGGAGAGCCGAGCTGCGACCGGTAATCCAGGAAGTTGCTGGAGCTCTGCATGCAGCTTCATTTTTGCCGGTGGAACTGCATTCCACCCCGTCCTGCCTGCTGCCCACCCCTGCTGCAGAGTGCTTCTGGGAGCCTGGGAAGGTGAAAACCTGATGTGCGGAGGGCTGGGGAGGCCAAAAACAGGACAATTTGGGGCAAAAATTGCACATGCAGAGCACTGTAGAGTACTTCTGGGGGCCTGGGAAAACGAAAATGCAACACATGGAGGTCTTGAGAGCCCAAAAATGGGATCTGCAGAGTGCTTCTGGGGGCCAGGAAGGGCAAAAACACCACATGTGGAGAATTCGGGAGGACAAAAACACCCATATTCAATCTATGATACACTTTCACCCACTTTTTGGGGGAGAGTCCATCTTAAACTCCGAAAAATATGGTGATTTACTTATGGTAGTGTGGTTTTTTTACGCCAGGATGAATCACCCTCATGGATGGTCTAATTGGGTTTCCACCACATTAGGGAGCGTTGAACCACATTAATGTTTTGAACTCCATAGTTCTATGATTGTACTGTACAAATGGGCTCAGATTTTGTTTAATGAAAAATGATCTTACCCATTTTACAGATGCTAGGGTTGTTAAGTTCAATAGGATAAATGCTATGGCAGTGATGACGAACCTATGGCATGGGTGCCATAGGTGGCAACTGGAGGCATATCTGCTGGCACATGAGCTGTTGAACTAGGTTAGCTCCAATGTGCATGCGTGTGCCAGTCAGCTGATTTTTGGCTCGCACAGAGGCTCTGGGAGGGCATTTTTGGCTTCCAGAGAGCCTGGGGGTTGGGGGAGGGCATTTTTATCATCCCTGGCTCCAGAGAAGCCTTTGGAGCCTGTGGAGAGCAAAACACAAGCCTACTGGGACCACCAGAAGTTGGGAAATGCCCATTTCCAGCCTCCAGAGGGCTTCCGGGGGTCGTGGAGAGGGAACTGTTTTTGACCTTCCCAGGCATTGAATTACGGATGTGGGCACTCACACATGCGTGATAGCGCACATGCACACTCTTTTGGCACCTGAGGGGGAAAAAGGTTCACAATCACTGTGCTATGGACAGTACACATAGGATTTTTAAGGATGTAAGAGTTTATTTTCTAAGTTGAAGAGTTTGATATTCTTGATAAATTAAGGGACTCCTCTAGAATAGAACCCAAACATAGTTTCAGAGAACTACTTGGGAGATATGAGGACTTCTGTGATGTCAAGCCCACCTTCTGCAGATATTCTAGAAATAGTGTAGAACAAAAATTAGTGTTTGTTAAAAGTTCAGCAGACCAAGAAAATGGTTTTCTTTCAATATATGATTTATAGAATATATAAGACGTATGTGGGACATAGATTCTAGCAAATTGATGTTTTAGTTTACAAATTTGTTTAAAAATGTATATGGGCAATTGAGTTGTGAAAACATTAACTGAAAAATAATTGCATCTTTTTATGAAATTCAAAAATTAACTAAATAATTTCAAACTAATGATTACTATAAGCTGTGCAAATTTACCATAGTCTAGTGATTTGTGAAGATTGTCAAGTCTTACAGTGTGGTTTTTTAAAAACCTCAAAGGAGATAGCTTAGAAGTACAAAATGACATATTTGCTCTTTTATATGTAGTTTTATTACTCAGAGCCAGTTCTTAGGGTTTTTTCTGCCTTTTAAATCAACAACTTGATTTTTTTTTGTTATTTTAATGTAATATTTTTTTTAAAGTTATCTTTTTTTTAATGGAAAACCTTCAACAAATGACTTGTGATACCTTAAACACAGTTTATTATTTGTAACCTGCAGTATAAATAAACCATTTAGAATTAACTAGCTAAGTTAAGTGCATATCTTCTTACACTTAAATAATAGGGATTATGAATTTTAATCATGTTCATTTACAATGAGTTTAAATAAAAATATTCTTGTATCAATTTTTAAAAGAAAAGTTCTGAATATCACCTTTTCCTTTCAACTTCAGACAAAGTTTACATCTGAGTTTAAAATGATGGAGGTTTATTTACATTGTACAGCTTATGTAATATTTTCATATTTCAGGTAAAACTGACCTTACATTTGAATTGTTTTAAATGTAAACATATTATTATTATTATTATTATTATTATTATTATTATTATTATTATTAATTAGATTTGTATGCCACCCCTCTCCGCAGACTCGGGGCGGCTTTCCTATTTTTAATAGGAAATAGTTATTCACAATGATGATATTGAGATATAAATGAGTCAATTGAATATTGAAAAGTCATTTGAAATGACACAAGAAAGAATAAGTATAATTATGCTGAAGGTGTAAATTGAGACAAAAAAGGAAGTTTGTGTTTTGTATTGCTGCGTGGTTGGTTGGTTTTCTGAGATTATTGTAAGTTTAACAAGCTCACTAAAAAGAATACCTACTTTCACAGAAGGGGCAATCTTCATATCAAAATGACATACTGTTTATGCCAAATTATATCTAATACTTCATATGTGATAAACAAGGGAAAGGATATCTTGTTTTTTAAAAAACAGCTGAGATGCACACTATTTGCATGTTCTTATTTCTGTAGATTGCCTAAATATCTGGTGACTACAGATTATATTCTTCAAAAAATTGGCACTGAACTTTTTATGATACAAGGGCCATGAAAAATATAAAAGATACAATGTTATTTTATGTATTTTGTCAGCATTCAGTTCTGTGAACACCCTTGATCAATGACCAAAGTATTGGCATAGATTTAAAGTTGGTGAAAAATTTACACCCAAATGGTTTTTGCATTATAGATAATCCTTTTGTAATACTGTACATGTTTTTTCATCATAGTTCTGCTTCTATTTTTTTAAAAACATTTTTGCAGTTTGAAGTACTGTAATTGCTTCTGGTTTGAATAGGCTATGACTTGCATAAAGGAAAGTTGTGGCAAGATTTTCCTTTTTCTTTCCCGAGTTGCTGTTGCTACACTTCCTGAAATTCACTAGAGGTCCTTCTGACTCCAATCCAGTCTTTGTTGACAATTGGAAGCACAAACATACTTGCTTTGTGGGTAGTAGAATAACCTCTGTGCCAACTCTCAGTTTCTTGAATTGTTTTGTAGAGGTGAAAAATGAGAAGGGATAAAAGAAAAAGTGGGTAATTTATTTTACCTGTTTATCTCAGCTGATCTACTTCGACTAATTGACTTGTGAAACAATATAATTAGATTCTTAACCTAGGATTTTCATTCTATAAAGAAGATAATGCTCCAGTTTCTCAAGTTTTTGAAATGATTTAGATGCTTAATGATGACTTAAAAGTGAACAAAAAGTAAATACGTATAGCTAGCATTTGTGCTTGATTATGGAAACCTCATAATTATGCTTTTTTGTACAATGTAATTTTCAAATTCAGTATAATAATCAGCTATTTGCTACACCAACAGTGTTACATAGTAAAATATTTCAACCTTCAGCCAACATTCAAACCCCTTTGAATAGTTGAAGAGATTAATACACCCAGTACATTTATATGATAACTAGATAATCTGTGACCCTTGGGTCATCGTTACAAAGATATTTCCTTACTAGATTTTCTCAATGCCTTCAACAGTGGCAGAACTTATAATGTATCTGAGAAATTCTTAAAAGTTTAGGGAGATATTTAGAGATATATCTGTCTTGAAAAACAGCCCATGTTAGGCTATTTTTGTGGGTATAGCACAGTCAAAATTTCAGGAGTTGACTACAGGAAATATATTATTTTTAATTATGTCATAAAATTTTAATAAAATTTGCCAAATGGAAATTTGGCATTGCATGGGAATTATGGGTAATGGATTTTGAGCATATTCTGTATAAGTTAGCCCATTTGAGATAACCTTGGTTTAAAAATCTGGTGTACTTTTTCACTCAGTTAAAAGTTACATACGTGAGAGTTTTAGTAGTATATAGATTAATGTGAAATGAAGTACTTGTGGCCATACCTGTAATAAAAGAATCCTTGGAAAGAAACAAAAGAACAATATTTGAACAAATAATATTTGTCTGGTTATAATTTTTATTTCTTTGCATTATCTTTATATTTGTGATAAAGAATCTGCTTCAAATACAGTAGCGCTGTAGAGGATGCTAATTCCTACTGCTCTGACAAAAAACATGAGCTTTTAATAGCATTTCCTGGAATTTCAAAATATTGTGTACATTTTCAGAATCATTGTAATATTATGAGTAGAATATAAGCAAAAACAAACCGCCAAAACCCTTTTCTTCCAGAACAGCTGAATGCCAGGGTAGCTGTTATAGGAGCATTTTGTTTTTTTAAGACATTGATTCATTCACAATATTGTTCAAACAGATCACTTTATTTATTTATTAGATTTATTTATTAGATTTGTATGCCACCCCTCTCCGTATGATATGCGTATATTCTAAGAATTTTATCTCTTAGACCTATATGATATAAAGGGCTTTCTAATATAGTAGGCTAGTTTCATATTGATTCTATGCTTTTCATGCTATCTTTGAAATGAGTCAAATGTGTTTAAAATAATTTTTACATTTAGTTTCCTGTGTTTCTAAATCGCTTCACCATAATTTTGGTTCTTAGTGTGTTATTTGGTTGAATGGAAGAATCTGTTTCCTGATAGGAACTTTAAAGCAACATTTATTAAATATAAATAATATTTTGTGAATATTTAAAAAACTGCTTTTAATGTCCCCTAAATTTTAATTAAAGTATGTTTATGAGATTAAAAGGATGTAAATAACCTGTAAGGGTTGGTAAAAGCAAGTATGCAATTCATGAAGAGTTCAGCTTCATTTCTCAGATTACTGTGGCATCAAATTCCAGCAGCTGTTCAGTGTGTTGCCTCCGATTAATGCGACTGTTGCCCATATGTGTTTAGCAATTCATTATGCTAAGAATGTTGAAAGATTCCTGCCCTCTGTTTTCTCCAAGTTACTTGCATACCTCCAGCCATTCTTTCTTGTCACATTCCTAATCGCATTGTGGACTATATACTGGTATTATTTGTTACATTGAGAGATTGGTTATAATGGATAACATGTTGATTTTCTTTTTTGTAAGTTTAGCACAAATAGGTTTTGCTGCTTTCCTATTGGGTTTTCTGAGCTTGTATTAGCAATGCCTTGCATGTGTGTGGAACACCTGTGCTTCTCCGCAACAACACAGTGTTGGTTTTTCTGTTGGGGTGAGTGGGAGGAAACAAAACACTTAAAAAAAATAAACTATCTCATATGTGGGAACTTCATTTCCCCCCCACTATATTGGTATCACCATATCAATGAAATCCTCAGCTACTTTCAAAATAAAATATAAATGCTCGCATGTCTCCAAAATTGTTGACATAGGGTGTATATTCCAATTCTAATTTTTGCCATGATTGTAGTTTTTAATGGTAGTGGGATGATTGCATATTATCTTTTGCATTTCTGTTGCATGAGATTGGAAGTATTTCAGAAGTATTTCAAGGACCATTTCCTCATCTTTCCAGGAAATTCCTCACTTGACACAAGTTTATATATTATACAGTGCAAATGTTTTTAATTCAAGATACCCTGCACAAAAGTGATTTAGAGATTGGCAGATCAGGAAGGGATTATTGCAATAGAGAAGATAAAGCTAGAAATAACCTCTTTAAGTTAATTATGCTTGGCAGAACGCTATGTTAAATAGATGTTTAAATATTGCCAGTGCAACATTTATTAAAATTAACCAGAATTTTACTAAAGCATTTATTATGATGACAATCTTTATGAGAGTAGTAATGTAGACATATTTCAAACTTTTTTTGGATTGTGGTTATCCTGAGAACTAACAAGAAGAATATGTATGTAAATAGAAGAGAGATACGTTGTAGTGCACAATGGACAGTTTTACAGTAATGATTGCCTTGATATCATATCCATTGTTTAAATGTAGCTTCAGTATTTTGAATGGATATTATGCTTGAAAATATATTTCTATTTTGCATAACTAAATGACTTGACACTCCTAATCTTTTTGATCTTTCAGCCCCACAGAAAGTCCTTCATGAAAACCTCAGATTGATTTCATGGTTAACCACATGAAACATTTATATTAATTTCTTGACTTACAGAAACTGTCATTTAGAATCAATTAAGGCTTTTTTATACCTTTGTAGTCCCATAGGTCCCATTATATGTTTATATGATTTTGATAGCTAGTTGAACACTTCTGCTTTTGTCTAGTTATGTGAAACTAACATCTTGTCAAGTGACATACAAAGCTTAAGCAGGTGGCTCTCAATCTCTGATCCTCCAAGTTCTGGTATACTGTAGTTTGATTTCTGTGTAATATGCAGAAATCTCACTATATAATTGATGACAGTGTAAATCATTGCTTTTTTTTTTCCTCATGAAGAACTTCACTGCCCAAATTTAATGAAACAACTAGATTGTTCTCTTATTTTAACACTACATAGTATATTTTTAAATGTAATTTTTCATAATTTTGTTTGTTTTAAAGAGTCCTTTCCACTACCTAAATTAGCTAATAAATGCAAAGTGATGCTATTTTCTTGGCTTAGTTAGTTTGATTTCATCCAGAAATTTCTAAGTTGCTTATAAACAGATCATGGGATGACATTTTTTGAACCTATAACTTTATTTCTCAGAATATTGAGGCACCTATTACTATACACATTCCCATTGGCAGAAATAGTAGTATTATTTTTGGCCAAGGTTGCACTAAGATTTGATTCTGCTCTAATTTGTACTTTGCCAATTTTCTGCCTCAGGCATCAAAATATTTTGGCTGGCACTAGATGTCACGTACGTAACCTGAATACTACATTGGTGTTGGAACTTGCTTGAATGGCATTTTATAGTTTGGGGTTTTCTTATGCGTATCTCTGTACTACCAGCGGATTTACTAGTAGATCTGTTAGATTTGGGTTAGATTTGGGAAGAATCATTTTTATGTTTCATTAATTCATATGTGAGTAACAGAATGGCAAATAGGATTTTTAATGAAGTAATCCTGGTTTCATTAAAAAAGGAAGAGGGAAATAAAATGCATACTGAAATAAAACATCATTAATGCTTTCCCCTTCATTATACGTGATCTATTGGTTAAGCATCATAGTGGCAAGTATGGTATATTTTGTCAAGGTCTGAAACATTCAGCCTGCTTCAGTAACACTAGTTTGGGTTTTTTTCTGAGTTTGACTATTTTACGTGCAGAGACAAAAGCTGTTAGGATCTTCAGGGTCCTTTCACTTAGGTTCCTCTTCTCTGTGCACTTTCATCCAAAATTCTACTAATTATGTTGTTTGTTTCAATGTGATCTTGAATGGACTCAGCCAACATCTCTTCATTCATAAATAAGGTATCTGTTTGGCTAGTGCAAATGAATACGTTCAGAATTGGAAAAGAATACTCCGAAGTAGTTTAAGGAATACAAGTATTGTACAAGTGTCCCACAGGAGAGGCAAAAAGGATTAGACCAAAAAAAATCCCAGCATTGTGTTGATTTTATGCAAGCCCCACCCCTTTCTACTACATATGTTGTGATATTGCATGACTCGCCAAAATAAACAGAACTTGCACCATTGATGCTGGGTGTTTTTGCATTACATCAAAAGCAGCCTAATCCTGCAAACATTGATAAATGCTATTTTGCTTTTTCCTTTCCATTTCTTCACTATTGAACATTTTGATAATTATTTTTATTTCTACGATGGTACTAAAGTAAAGGTAAAGACTTCCCTGCACATACATGCTAGTTTTTTCCAGTTTGGGGGCAATGCTCATCAATGTTTCTAAGTCAAAGACCAGCATTGTCCGAAGACATCTCTGTGGTCATGTGGCTGGCATGACTAAACACCAAAGGCTTACGGAGCGCTATTACCTTCCCACAGAAGTGATCACTATTTTTCTACTTGCATTTTTAAGTGCTTTTGAACTGTTGGGTTGGCAGAAACTGGGACAAGTAAGAGAACTCACTCTGTTACCTGACGCCAGTGATTCAAACCACTGAACTGCCGACCTTCTGATTGACAAGTTCAACATCGTAGCTACTGAGCCACCATGTCCCAATAATGGTACTATTAGTATACAATTACATGTACGGGTATGATTATCAAATTAGAGTTAAATACTTTAATTTTAGGCAAGAAAATTGACATTGTAATATAATTGTAGGAAGCCTCTCCTCAGATATGATGAATTAAGCTAGTTCACCTCGAAAAATTGAGTCAACCGTACTGCAAGAAGACTGTTGAATGAATTTCAGCTTACTAAGCAACTCCCTAAAATTCAGCCTGATATAAACTTTTATTTTGAAACCTGATAATAGTCTTTCTCAACTATAATGTGAAAACAATACATTTGTAGACCAGTGAAATGTTAGTTTGGCTCTGAAATAAATTTTCCACCTTGTTTGGAGCCAGGCACATTTGCTTAACATTTTCACTGCTCTCTGAGTGATTGTTGTGTGATTGAGAGTTATGGATATTCCCTTATGATCCTTTTAAAGTTTTTAATGCCAAGTTTGTGGAATAATTTGTATTAAAAAAAACCCTGTAATTCTTGCTTATATTCTCCATTTTTGTTGGCGGAAGACATTAGACCAGAATCATAGAACTAAGAAGAGTTCAAAGGCATAGGAATTGAGTGATATGGGGAGAAAAATGACAAGATGTGTAGTTGCATCAGAGGTTATGATACAAATGATGAAATTGCATTATGACACAATATCATTTTAACATCACTGAGGTTTGTTACAGATACTGCAGCTTCATGATAATGTTATCAGCACTCCTACATTAATTACATGCAAGTAATTGCCTGGCAGTATTTTTCTTTCTCTTCAGATCTAATGACAAACGGTTAGATACCAAGTCCTAAGCAAGATATAAACCTTTATTTACCTAAATCGAAACAATCCAAGAACTTGATATGTGAAACTCTTTTTACAAATGTAAATGATAAAGTCTTCTGATATGATAGAATTAAAACTACGTATTTTCATTTGAAGATCCCTTTGCTGTTTTTCAGTTATTTAGTAAAAACATACATAAATCTCAAAACAATTAAGATTTCCTCTTGTACATCATGTTACATGTATATATGCTGTACATCATTGAGTAGATTCAAATATAGTACCCATGAAACATTTGGGGCAAACTCCAGTAGACAGTGGAAGACATGGGGGGGCTGGTGTGCTGTGTTCCACTGGTCCATGGATTCACGAAGAATTGGACAAACAATAACAACCAGCCACAAGACATAATTTACAGATAATAGTAGATTCCTGAATAGCTAATCTTCATTTAGGGAATGCTTCAGACAGCAGCCATTATCTTTGACCAATGCCTGCATTTATAGCCTTTGCAGCATCTCTCAGTCACATGTTAGTAGCTGTTGTCTTGTACCTGATCCCTTTTTTTCTCCTTGCCCTCCAAAGAGCTGAGAGATTGCCTAAAGAGGTTATCTATTCCTGAGCTACTTTCTTTTGTGCTGCAGCATATCCCTAAAAAGTGCTAACCACACAGGTTAACAAGCTCAGCAGTGTGGTCTTAATTAGTTGATCACAACCTCCAAGCCAATTGAGACTGTGTCTGACAATAACAGGACTCTTAATGAGTTTCATGCTAAAGGCTTTTGTTGCCTCTTAAGTGGCTGGGGGTTTTGCAGTCTTGAGCACTACCACATTCTTTTCAATTTCTATTTCTCATTGCATATCTGATTATTCTGAGGTAATCTCTGAATGTATACAGATATTAATTCTCTTCTTGCTAATTATCCCCGCCCCAAGGTGAACATTTCAAAGAACAGAGGAAAGAGCTATAAGCTTTCCTTTTACCTGGCTTCTTCATGAGTCAAGTTCTGGAAACCTCCTCTGCCATTTGGACTCTGCTTGCTGTTTAGGGGTTGTATGTTTCCAACACTGCAAAGCAAAGGAAAATTAAAGATCATGTGATGTTTCACTTAATGACTGCTTTGCTTAATGATTGAATCATGAACCAATTGCAGCTGCTGAGTAAGGATAACTTGTATGGAGCCAAAAAAAAGGACCACAGCTAGTGTGATGGGCAACATAGTCATAAGAACATAAGAAGAGCCATGCTGAATCAGGCCAAAGCCCATTGAGTCGAGCATTCTGTGTCACACAGTGGCCCACCAATTGTACATGGGGATCTTGAGCAGAAAGAGAAGGCAAAACCCTCCCTTTCCCTTGACCCCCAACCAATGGTACCCAATGGAATCCTGCCTGCCTCAACCAACATAGAGGCGGCACATGGACATCCCTTTCAATAACCACCGATACACTTGGCATCCACGAATTTGTCTAATCCTGCCTTGAAGTCAATTCCATAAACCAACGAGACTCTGGGTGAAGAAATATTTCCCTTTATTTGTCCTCACTATGGTAAGAAAGTGAGGACAAATAAAGGGAAATATTTCTTACCTATGGTAAGAAAGTACTCCCTCGTCCTAGGTACTCGCCCTAATATTGTGTGATAGAGAAAATAATTTTTCTCTATCCATCTTTTTTATCCCATGCATGATTTAGTCCTAATACCATTTTTAAATTATGATGTCACTTTTTTCTCCATCTGCATTCCATACTTTGATGAATTTGCAATTACTGTGTTAGTGGAGTAACAACATTCCATGTTTCGCTGTATATTTTATGCTGTGATGTGATGTCATGCTGGCCACATGACAGCAGAAACATCTTTAGGCTCAATGGCTTAAAAGAAGCTGAATAAGTTCCCTGAGCCTGTGTGCTTAAAATAGATGTTTCCTTTTCAATATGCCTTTTAAAAAAAGAAAAAGTAATTGCCTCAAGTGATACTTAGGACTATACTGCCTCTTTTTGTTTTGAATACATGTATTCAATGTATCTGTGAGTACAGATTCACAGATAATTCTTGATTTGCAACCTCAATTAGTTTAATTGGATTTGTATGCCGTCCCTCTCTGAGGACTCTGGGCGGCTCCAATTCCAATTGGGATTGGAATTCCCATAAATTGTTGTAATCCGGACTCATCACATGACCAGACCTGATTTTACGACCACTTTATTACTGTTGTGAGTAGAATCATCATAGTCCTAAGTCTTTGTTTTTTGCTGAAAATCATCAAAAAACCCTACCCAAATCGTGATCACATGACTACAGGAGGCTGCAACCAGTTGTAAACATAAGATGGTTGCCAAATGTTTTATCAATAAGCCAATTGCGATCATATGACCATGGGGGGCAGTTGTTAAGTTCAAATGTAGGTTGTAATTGACTTTTTTGGAAGCTATCATTACTCTGAATAGTTAAGAAACAAGTAACAACTGTCATGAATTGAGGACTATATACTGCTTGAGCTGAAACTGCTTGACATCTTCTAAAGTAAATTTACTTGAGAGCAGAAAGCAGCATGCTCCTTGACCTTTGAAAAGAATGCATTTAGACATAATTTGGAAGACAGCTGTAAACCTGGTTCCAAACATTTCATAATTTGCTAAGCTATAACAAATCCTAGCTGGTCGCTTATATGCAAGGAATGAAGTTTAGTACATACTAGTACTTTGATTAATGTGACATGCAACCCTTTAACAGCATCTCTGCAATGCTGGCTTATGTGAGAAACTATTCCTCAGATTTTGCATGATTACAGGGCCTGGCGTCAATATTTATTTCTTTTTTGGTGGTTCATTTCAAACAAGTGGGCCATAGATAGTGAACAATCATAAATTAAATAACAATCCCCTAATGCAGAGATAATGTTAATGTGTACTATTTGGAAATTATCAGAGAAATGACAGATAGAAGCACTATTGTTATTACTGACTCGTGAGGGAATTGGGATATAAATAAGCATGACATCAGAATATAAAGTTCCATGTTGTAGATTTATTTCATCATTTCATGGAGATAATCCTCTGGTATTTTTATTCTGTTTTAATTGGATGGGATCTTTTTTTTGTGTGATTCTTTATACAGTAGGCCTCAACTTGCAATAGTTCATTTAGTGATCATTGAAAACTACAACATTACTGAAAGAAGTGATTTATGTAGCATCTTCATGGTCAAATTATCAAAATTCAGATGCTTGGCAACTGACGTTTATGATGATTGCAATGTCCTGGGATCATGTAATTAGCTTTTGCATAGTCAAGATTCACTTAAACCCTGCTGTTCTGTTCGGGTCGTATGCGACCCGAAGCCAAGTTTGAGTCCCTGTAAAAAATTTTCCCTGCATATCTGAAACTTGAAATTTCATGACTTTTCATCATTTCAGGGGTTCTCTCTATGAGAATTTTTTTTGGGGGGTGGGGGGCTTAGTTTTTGCTGGGCAAAAAAAGTTACAAATCTTCTGTTCGGGTCACATACGACCCGGACCGAAAACTCTTCATTTGAAGTGCTTATGTTTGGTCAATTTGAAAACTTTTTTCACTTGGAAAGTAGTCTGAACATTTCTGCACACAATGATATGAAAATTGAAATGAAAAAAGTAAATCTTATTGGTTTATTTTGCGGATATAATGCACGCCCCCCCCGTTTTTGTGATTTTTTTTTCAATTTATGGATAGTTTTGCTTGCAAAATGCATTCTATTTTACTAAAGTTGGTGTGGGATTGGTAGCTTGAACATTTCTGAATATAAGAAAAATATAAAGGAACTGAAAAAAATGATTCTTATTGGTTTTTTAATATCAGAAATAAGGCCTCCCCCCCCCCTCGGCTGCTTGCAACCATTTTCACTTTTTATTTTTTTATCCTCCAAATCCGAAATATTCTTTAAAATCTTAGGCATTCATTTACTCAATTTAACAATGCTGATCATCAAAAAATATTTTTGGGGTGGTGGCTAATTGTTTTCTGGGCAAAAAAAAATCATAACTTCGAGTCTGTTTCTGTTCGTATATGACCGGACCAAAAATAATTTTTTTAGGTACTTGAATTTGATCTTTTTGAAAACTTTTTCAACTGGAAAACTAGTTTGAACATTTATGAACATAATGATATGAAAATTGAACTGGAAAAATTGAGACTTATATTTTTATTTTGATCAAAAAGCCCCTCCCCCCCCATCCTTTTTTAATTTCGTGTCAATTTCTATTTTTTTAAGGCTACAAATCCCTAAGGAATTTCCCCCCAAAAGGTTTGATATACTAAATTGAACATTTCTGAATATAAGAAAAATATAAATGAACTGAAAAAAATGGTTCTTATTGGTTTATTTTTGCCACAAAAAGGCCACCCCCCACCCCCGGCCTTGCTATGTGCCATTATTGTCACTGTTTATACATATTTGTCTAGAAATATTTGGAATATCCTTTTGAAAATCAACCACATTGTAGCCAGAGGACTAATTTTATGAAACAAATCCATTTTACTAAAAAAAAGTATGTAAGTTTGAAATTAACAGCATAATTTTTATATAAATTGAAATAATTGAACACGGGGGGAGGCATACATTTATGTGCAAAATAAACCAATATGCATCAATTTTTCCAGTTCAATTTTCATATCATTATGTTCAGAAATGTTCAAGCTACCAATCCCACACAAACTTTAGTAAAATAGAATGTATTTTGCTAGCAAAACTATCCATAAAGTGAAGACTATTTTAAAAAAACGGGGGGGCATGCATTTCATCAACAAAATAAACCAATATGCATCAATTTTTCAAGTTCAATTTTCATATCATTATGTTCAGAAATGTTCAAGCTACCAATCCCATACCAACTTTAGTAAAATAGAATGCATTTTGCAAGCAAAACTATCCATAAATTGAAAAAAAATTCACAAAAATGGGGGGGGCGTGCATTATATCCGCAAAATAAACCAATAAGATTTACTTTTTTCATTTCAATTTTCATATCATTGTGTGCAGAAATGTTCAGACTACTTTCCAAGTGAAAAAAGCTTTCAAAAAGACCAAACATAAGCACTGCAAATGAAGAGTTTTCGGTCCGGGTCAGGGTGACCCGGGAACAGAAGATTTGTTACTTTTCTTAAACAGAACAGCAGGGTTAAAAACCATGTTACTAACATCAATTATAGTGATTCACTTAAAGATTGTGACAAAAAATGTCATAAAATGAGGCAAAATTTACTTACTGTCTCATTTAACAACAGAGGTTTTGGACTCAATTGTGGTCCTAAGTCGAGGACTATCTGTATAGTATTTTCTTGGTATTTTAGTTTGATTTCCCAGGTAGCTGTTGGAGCACTCTTGAATTGTTTGTAAAAGAGCCTGATCCTAGCTGAGTAGAAAGTATGTTAAAATCCACAGACACAACTTTATTTATTTATTAGATTTGTATGCCGCCCCTCTCTGGAGACTCGGCAATTTACTACTTTAGGCGAAAAAAATTACAATTTAATAGATTCAGTTGCTAATAATGAATAAAGGAATATAGAGTAAATCATATAGCTTTGTATAAAATATAATCATAGATACCATGTTGACATCTTTAGTGTAATTATCAATTATTATGGCTTTAAGAAAAATAAGTAGTAAAATAATTGAGTGCATGGGAACTGGAAAATGGATATGGAAAACCTTTTGGAAATGTAAATTTTTTTTTTTAATGTATTGTTTTGATACAGCTTCCAGATGGCAGTCACAACCAATACCTGAAGATATGCAGCCAGAAATATGGATTGCACAGGAATTACGGCGTATTGGAGATGAATTTAATGCTTCCTACTGTCCAAGAAGGGTAACTTTCAACATTTTTTATTGTTTTAAATTCTTTTGCTTATTCCAGTGATGTAACTCTGTCTACCTAAACAAAGGACAGGGGAACCAAATGTTATGTAAGTATTTCAGCATTTACTAAAATACTGGTTACCCAGATATATCTAATTTCAAACATGACATATTTGAATAATTGGCACATACTTGAACACTTAGTTATTTGTAGTGTATTTGCAATTCAAGGAACACATACATCATGCAATCACAGCATCCATCTACTACTACATCTACTCCCTTTGTCTTGTTCAGACCTCAGCGGAGATCTGAAAAAAGACACTACTTTCAGGCTTACATGGATGCCTGAAAAAGAAAATGGGCTGTTTTATGACAGGCTCTGGGTCAATTACTAAAGGAAAGATTGAATCTGTATCAACTAATTTTAAATACATTGAGTGATATATTGTTGTATATGCAAACCAGTAGTACATATCACAGATATAACTTGCTGAATTCTGAACTGGTGAACCTTTTGAAACTGCGTACTGCACAATTATTATATATTCCTGCCTACATAGTTTGTTTTAGAACAGTATAACGATCTGCACCATTAGTATTTAATTTAACTTTCATCCTCCAGTATTCTTAGCTTGACATTTACAAGTAGTCCTCAACTTACAATCTTTCATTTAATGACAATTTGAAAAAAGGTAACTTACGACTGGTTTTTACATTTATGACTCTTGCAGCCTTCCCCATAATCACATGATCAAAATTGGGGGGCTTGAAACTGGCATGTGATTATGACAGTTGCATTGTCTCAGGATCATTGTCCCATTTGTAACTTTCACAGCTATCTTCACAAACTGAAATTGATTCACTTAACAGCTGTGGTAAAAAAAGATTGTAAAATGGGACAAAACTCACTTAATGGAAATCTTGGATTCAATTGTTATTGTAAATCAAGGACTACTTGCACTTAATTGTCATTTAATGCTAAGACCATACCAAGATTAGCTTAGCAACGGGAACTGTCTTTTGTTCCTGCTGGGAATGGAGAGCTAAACTAAGTAGCAGTGGATTTGGCAGAAGATCATGTAGAATTCAGCTCAGGCTACTGAATCTAAGGTAAGAGAAAGTTACAGTTTAGAACCTAGGACCAAGCTGGGCTTCCTTAAACTGAACTTCATTCAATTTGAAACTGAGAAACTCGAGCAGCTGTTCAGTCTGGAGACAATGAAAGCAGATTTAAAATAAATATTGTTCTTTTTAAAAAAGACAAAATGGCATATCATCTTTCTGGATAATGAGGTAGTGTTTTCGCTTTCTCCCTTTTCTTGGATTTTTGAAACATTAAAGAACAGCTTTTTTTTCAAAAAGCCCTGAAAACCTGATCTTATTTGAAGCAATGACAGAAATTTGCAGATTGGGCCAAACTGATTTGGAGAGGAAGATGTTGAATCTTTCCTTGGGTTGCGTTTTTAGGGTCCCCTAGATCAGTGTTTCCCAACCTTTTTTGAGCCGCGGCACATTATTCATATTTTCAAAATCCTGGGGAACACTGAACGGGGGGACGGGGGTGGTGGTGCGGGGGGGGGGGGGGGGGGGGGGCTAAAGAAAAGTTTGGACCAAAAAAAATCTCTTCCTCAATTTCACTCTATTTCTCCCTCCCTCTTTCTCTCTCTTCCTTCCTTCCCTTCTTTCTCTCTCTCCAGCCCTCTTTCTTTCTTCCTCTCTTTTTTGCTCTTTCTCTCTCCCTCCTTCCTTCCCTCTATGTCTTTCTCTCTCCCTTGCTCTCTCTCTGCCTCTCTTGCTATCTCTCTTTCATTCGCTCTCTTTCGCTCTCTGTCTCTCTTGCTATGTCTCTTTCTCTCTCTCTCTCTGTGTCTCTCTTGCTATCTCTTTGTCTCTCTCTCTCTCTCTTGCTATCTCTTTCTCTCTCTTGCTATCTCTTTCTTTTTTCTCTCTCTCTTGCTATGTCTCTCTTTCTCTCTCTCTCTGTCTCCCTCCCTCTTTCCTTTCTATCTCTCCCTCCCTCTTTCCTCCCTCCCTCTTTCCTTTCTATCTCTTTTCTTTCTATCTCTCCCTTCCTCTTTCCTTTCTATCTTTCTCTCCGTCCCTCAGCGGGGGCAAAGAAGAAGGAAGGCAGGCTGCAGAGGGCACCGAGGACAAGAGCGCTCGCTCGCTCCCTCGCCCTCTGACTTCCCTCCCTCGCTGCTGAAGGGACGAGTGCGGGCACGCTGCAAGAAGGGTTTTTTTGCTTTTCCCCCCCCTTCCCCCGCCTCACGGGAGAGAGAAAGAGCAGCGCCCTGTCGGTTCCGAGCGCAGCCAGGGAAAGCGGCCTCGAGCCGAGTGCGAACTGCGGGATGCGGCAAAGGACTCCTTGTCAACCAAAAAAGGGTGGGGGTGGCAAAGGCAAAGCCTGGGAGGCGGGGAAGGGAAGAGCGGGAGACCCCCAGACAGAACGGCTGAGGGGAAGGAAAGATGGAAGGAGGGAGGGATTGAGAAGCGAAGCCAGGGAGGGCTGAGAGAAAAGGGGAGCGGCGCGCGTGCACGAGGGGCGGGGCGTGCATTCCCGAAACGGATGGAGAAAGCCCTCTCGCAGCGAAAGCGCTCCCAGCCAGGGGGCTGTGAGAGAGGGCTGGGAGCGCTTTCGTCCCGAGGAGCTGAAGCTGCAGCCGCAGCCGCCGCGAGAGAAGTCGCGCCCCAAGGCAGGGGGTGGCGGCGGAGGAGAGGGGGCAGATCGGGCGGGGAGCTTGGCGGCACACCTGCCTGTGTCTCGCCGCGGCACACCGGTTGGGAAACGCTGCCCTAGATACTTTTCCATCCCAAACCTATAGGGATTCCCCCCACTTCTTTTAGGTGGAAATATTTCTAGGGAATCACAATTTCTCTTGCATGGCTAATGGCCATGATGGCCTTATCACCAATCAATGTTTCTAATTTCTATTTTAAGCCATTGAAGTCAATGGTTGTCATCATCTGCTGAAGGACTGAACCTCACAGTGTAATTCTCTTTTCTGTTATTGCTAATTCTATATCGAATGAGATTGGTGTTTTGTAAATCATTGGCATCTGTAGTGGAAGGGAGAAACAAGGAAAGCTTTCTATAAAAGAAAATATCAAAATGTTAACTTTTATCATATAAGCATTTATAAGTTATATTCACCATCTGATGAATGAAATAAATTTCTATGAGGGAAACTCGAAAATTGAGATATGTGTGGAAATACTGCAAATAGACAGGATTGTCCTGGGAGCTGAGTGATATACAGTGATCCCCCGGTTATTGCGTCCCCGACCATTGCGAACAGGGTAATTCGCGATTTTTCAACCCGGAAGTCAAAACACCATCTGCGCATGCGTGCCCTTTTTTTCTATGGGCACGCATGCGTAGATGGCACCCGGCAGATCAGCTGCTGGGCGGCTTCCCTGGGTCTTCCCCCTCTTGCTGGCGGGAGGGCGAGCAGCGGGCACCAGCAAGGAGTTTCCCCACCGCCCACGCAAACTCCTCGCTGCCGCCCGCCCTTCGCCCGCCCATTCTCGCCGCTTTCGAGCTGAGTCCTGCAGCGAATTCGCTGCAGGACTCAGCTCGAAAGCGGCGAGACCGAGCACGGACAAACCGTTCGCTGGCGCTCGGTCTCGCCGCTTTCGAGCTGAGTTTACGAAAGGCAGGGAGAGTAGGGGCAGTTCTAATCTCTGGGGGGAGTTGGTTCCAGAGAGTCGGGGCCGCCACAGAGAAGGCTCTTCCCCTGGGGCCCGCCAATAGACATTGTTTAGTTGACGGGACCCGGAGAAGGCCCACTCTGTGGGACCTAAACGGTCGCTGGGATTCGTGCGGCAGAAGGCGGTCACGGAGATATTCTGGTCCAGTGCCATGAAGGGCTTTAAAGGTCATAACCAACACTTTGAATTGTGACCGGAAATTGATCGGCAGCCAATGCAGACTGCGGAGTGTTGGTGAAACATGTGCATATGTCTTAAATGTACATATAATCTGTTCATTTTCCACTATACTTTAATTTTTTTTAAAAAAAAATTCTATGGCATTCGTCAGTGTCCTTGTTTTTGACTTTTAGGTTGACCGACCTAACACTCTTACTGAGAAGTTTACATATTGCTTCCACAAACTAATTTGTGATAGCAACCCTGAATAGATTCCTCTTTGGTTTTTCTGGTGTCTGAAGCATCATTCATAGGTTGAAATTAAAACCAATGCACGAGAAGGGGGAAGGACACATTTGAGTAGGAAAGGTGGTGGTGGGCTTGTGAGGCTGAATCTTCGCCATGAGGAGCGGAAGACAAAGGTCAGGGGGGAAGGAAGTAAGAAAGGGTTAAGCTTCCCCCTGCCATTTCTTTCCTTTGATTGCCAATGTTGTTTGCATCACTGGTCAAACTTGCCCCAGTGATGTACCAATTTTTTCCAGGCTGCTGTTTTCAGCCTGAGAAATATTTCCTCAATACTGTTTTGCTTCCCATTAGCTATTTGTTTTGGCTAAACTTCTTTGGCTGTTTAGTATGCTTTATATTTAGCTCCTTCCGGTTTTTCACGCCTTTATTTTGGACTATGTAGCTTTCTTGTTCAGCTGGCAAAGCATCACACACCTGATTTGTCATACACGAAAATAACGTGCAGAAGGGTGTTCTGTAATGAAATGTTATGATGAGTCATTTAGTTTATAAGTGAATTGGATTTTAGAGAGTTTTTAGTTTCCTCATTCATATCTGGAAACTTGAGTAGAATGTGCAGCTAGCTAAATGTTACAACTGATAACAATAGTAAATTCACAGGAGACTACAGAAAGAGCAAGTGGCTGTCAAGGTCTGTTTTTGCTTCCTATGCACCTGCATCCCTGGATTGAACTTGCAGATTGTTTTGATTTGGATATTTCTTCGTTCCACTGTTGTGCCGATGCCGACACTTGCATTACATCAAGCTTTTGGAAGTGACAAGTGTACAGTAATTAGCCCCCTAGGAAACCACTAAGTTGAGGAAAGAAGTACATACTTCCTTGGAGTCTCCTAAAGCATCAATAAAGTTCATGTGGTGATGATCTTGGCAAAAGCAGCACTGTTCTCAAGAGATACTGCAATAATACAAGAGATGTACAGTTAATGTCACTCAGTAGTCTCAAAATATAGTTTTATGGCATATCACACTTTCATGACAGACAAGTGTTTCATTGACAGTTTCATTAGAATTTACACCTTGCTCTATTGTCATTTCCTTGTCATCTTTCTTATAGCTCTGATTTCACCTCAATTGCATATTTTGGCCCCCCTTTTTACCATTTGCTTTTACAGTGGAACCCCGACATAAGAGCTGCTCTACTTAAGAGCAACTCGAGATAAGAGCTGGGAGGGGAGAGATATTTTTGTTCTACTTACAAGCCCAAATTCGAGATACAAGCGCCAAGGAGCTGTCTCCTGAAGCCAAACGCTAACTTCCGCGTTCGGCTTCAGGAGACAGCTGCGAAGCGGCGCACGTGTTTTAAAAGGTTGCAGCCGGCCTGGGGGGCTCGGGGGGGTGCTTGCAGCTTTTTTTCTTGCTCTTTTTCTTTCTCTCTTTTACCTTCCCTTCCTCTATTTCTTCTTTTCTTTCTCCTTCCCACCTTCTTCCCTCCCTCCCTCCCTCCCTTTCTCCTTCCCACCTTCTTCCCTCCCTCCCTTCACTCATTCCTCTCTTACTCTCCCCTTTCATAAGTTTCCTTGCTTCCTTCCTCTGTTCCTGTCCCTTCCCCCTTTCTTTCTTTCTTTCTTTCTTGCTCTTTTTCTTTCTCTCTTTTACCTTCCCTTCCTCTATTTCTTCTTTTCTTTCTCCTTCCCACCTTCTTCCCTCCCTCCCTCCCTTCACTCATTCCTCTCTTACTCTCCCCTTTCATAAGTTTCCTTGCTTCCTTCCTCTGTTCCTGTCCCTTCCCCCTTTCTTTCTTTCTTTCTCTTTTTCTTTCTCTCTTTTACCTTCCCTTCCTCTATTTCTTCTTTTCTTTCTCCTTCCCACCTTCTTCCCTCCCTCCCTCCCTTCACTCATTCCTCTCTTACTCTCCCCTTTCATAAGTTTCCTTGCTTCCTTCCTCTGTTCCTGTCCCTTCCCTCTTTCCTTCCTTCCTTCCCACCCTCCGTCCATTCATTCACCCATTCCTCTCTTGATCGCTTAAAGCCGGTCCCTGGTGCAAAAAGGGTTGGGGACCTCTGTCCTACAGGATTGGGTGGCAGAGAAGTTGAACATATGTAAATTTAAAAGTTTAAGAAAGTTTACAAGTTAAGTGAAAGAAACTTCATTATTCATTTATATGTACATGTACATTTCTTCATTAAAAACATGTCTTTCTGCATAATTTAGACTAACTTTGTGAGTTTTTTGAGGGCTGGAACCAATTAAAATTATTTACATTAATTCCTATGGAGAAAAGTCGTTCGAGATAAGAGCTGCTCGACTTAAGAGCCCAGGTCCGGAACGAATTAAACTCGTATCTCGAGGTACCACTGTACTTCAGTTTGACCCTTATTCTCATAGAGCATTGTATTGTGGTTAAATTAGCCTGTCTCTTTTTCTAGAGTTGATGGTCAATTATTTGTAACAGACAAGAGATGATATCCTTTTATCTCCAATCTTAAACTTTGGCTTCTAAGATAAATTTATCTCAGGCCAGTTTCCTAGTTCTTGTACAGGCTAAGCAGTTTTGATTATGTTATTTATATATCAAGCATCTCCCACACAGATGTTTTCTTTTGTGGTTATTTAGGGAAAACATGACATGTGATACTATATTTTAATATTTTTAGAACACAGGCTACAGATCCACTAAGGTGGAATTCTTTTCATTAAACGGAAAAAAACCTACTATTTGAAAAACACTCTTCTAGATTTGCTTTAACAAGCCTCTGGCAGATGGGGGAAAATAAAATATAGAAAATCAATCTCTTACACTGTAGTCATTTTTGACTTACCATTGTTTTGTAAGTAGAGACAATTTCAAATAGCGTCTTGTGTTTTGTAGATTCCACGGAGAGAACATACCTTTCTTTGTGCACTTCATTATGCATCCCCAAGCACATCCCAGAAATGTTTCTCTTGTATTCTTCCCTTCCTTTGAAAAGTTAGATCATGCGAATGAGAAATCTATGCAAAGTGCCAGTGCTTATGTGGAATGGAGCAAGGGTTATGTCTGCTTCTGCCCTTTCATAGAGACTGCCTGTCATTTCATATCTATATTGGTTCTTGGATTTTGTTGGAGTAGTATGGTTTTTGTATACTTTATGAATTGATGTTTGTGTCAGGATTTGGAGACATTGCCATCTTTTGTGGTTTCCCATCTGCTTAACCATAATTAGCAATTGGGAAAAACATAACCCGTGGAACCTATGCATTCTCTGTTATGATTGATACTGCTGTTAAGTTTGCCTTGAAAAGCAATGCAGTAATTCCTTTAAACAACAACCTAAAATTAGCCTTATTATTTTTAAAGTAAATTTGTGAAAGGCTACCGGTAATTTTGGAAGAATCCTGTACTTCCAAGATAAAAAATCACAAGTTGTTGTTAGAATGCCCTTACAGGAATTGCAGGCATGAATTGATTTGCTCTCATTATGTAGGGATGGAAGTGCCATAGCCTTGCCAGAATCCCATTATGTCAGGTGGATCAAGCAAGAATTTGCTCCTGCTGCTGCTGTCTTTCCCTTGCTTGATTTTTAGAAATATCAGAAATGTTTTATCTTTGCTTGGCTTGAAAGCTGAAGGAAGACGTAAACAGTTGAGATTTTAAGTAAGCTACACCATATGACTTTTTCCAGCTAAAGCAAAGGTAACTACAAGAATCTGGTGGGGTAGGACAAAGAAATGACTAGGCAGCAAACCAATCTTTTCAACCTTAATCTGAGTTAAACATAGTTATAATTACTTTCCATGAATTTAATAACTTCCCTAATTTGTAATAGCTTTTAGGAGAGCTCCTAAATTGTGCATCTCTTGCTACAAAATAAATTACCTTCTTGCTAGCAGCAGCATTGTCTTTTTAACTTTTTAAAAAAGTTTTGGTAAAGTTCGGGTGAAGTTCAGGTTGGGGTTCGGCGTTTGGCCAAACACCACAAAACGACGGCGCCCGGGAGGAGAGTGGGGAATCCCATCGCATTTGATATAACACAATAAATCTAATAGTACAAGGTATCCCAAGATGTCTGTTTGATGCAAGTGAAAATCTCTAATATGCTAATTGTATTTAATTAGTTTAAAACAATCTTTTCTAAACAAAGGGTTGAAAGAGAAATAATAGATTTGATTCTCCCCTGGATTATCTGCCTTATTTCCTCTCATCAAATGAGACTTGTGGAAGTTGGAAGTCAGGCAGCACACAAGTATGTCTTATTTTTCTTACTTACATGACTGCATCTTTTCAAGTGTATCTGCATGTATTTATACTCAAAAAAAGCAGTGGGTATTTATACAGGTGGAGTCACTTGAGAATAATTTGGAGGTTCACTAGTTCATTAGCTCTGGCACAGATTTGCCAATAGCTTTATTTAGGTTCTTGGCATACATTACACCAAATCACTGGTTTCTCAGATAAATTATAGCTACCAGATTTCATCCTTTGGGAATCTCTCTAACATTTTCAAGAGTCAACAATTTAGACAATGACACAATTATGCTCTGAGAATACCATCCTGGTTTTGGCATCTCCTGTTTTTCCCCTTTCTGTGTGCTCTACCAGATCTCATAAATTATATATCATTTGTTTCTGGTAACAAACCTCACATTAAGCAGCATAGAACAAAATTAAATATAGTGACAGTTATTCCAAACACTGTTAAAGAAAGATACAATTCATTCACAAGACTTTATTCTGCCTTTATTTCTTAGACAAGTGGAATCAGAAAACTATGGATTTTGTAGTCTTCATCTAGAAGGTGAAATGTCAAAAAACTGACATTCAGAAGAAAAATAAGGCTGTCTATAGAAGCTTTTAAAAAAAACTGTGTTAATTTTCTCATCTCACAGGAGTTTTAGAGCACGTTATATGGGCTTGAGTTCTATATACCATGGTAGGGAGAATCCCATTTGAATGAATAAATTACAGTGAATATGCAAGCATGATTGAGGCACACAACGAGGACATCAATCAGTGACAGAAAATGGATATAGGAAAAAGAATTAGCTAGAAATACAAAATGCTCTGAGTTAATCATTTTTTCCATGCTTTGCTGAATATCCCCAAGTAATTTTGCATCACATTAGCACAGCAGTAGCAATGGCACTTAGACTTATAAACCACCCAGTAGCCTATGGAAATTCTCAGTCATCCATGCTCATGGTTGTCCCAAAGGTTCTTTTTCAAAGGCAACTGGACTTTCTTCTGGTTTTTCTTTGAAGACGTTTCACTTCTCATCCGAGAAGCACCTTTGGCACACCACCCCATAGTGTTTTAAAGTACTCTCTGGGCAGTTTACAATGCCAGTATATTGCCCTGTCCTCAGAAGGATGGAAGGCTGCGATAACCTCAAGCCCCATCAGAACTGAACTCTAGACTGTGGGCAAAGTTTGCCTGCAATACTGCATTGATTCTTATTTCATATGAACCTTAAATAAAACTAACAATAAAATACATGTCTCAGAAAGGATGATTTAGGGTTGAGCTATAATGTTGTTTACACTCCATCTTTCTATAAGGCCAAAATCAAATATATTCTGCCTTCATGTATTAATATTTCAAGTTCACCCTGTTTATCCCCCAGACTCTTTGCATTTGTGTATAGGCATTTGAGATCTTTGTGCTCTGGCTCTAGGTGTGCTTCCTATGTCTCCTATTTGGCATTTGAGTTTTTCTTCCTTCCCATCCCTGTTTAGTTCGTTATTTGCCTTGCTTATGAGGAGTTTTTGTTTGGAGTTAGGTCCTGGAGATCCTATAGAGTGGTCACCCTCCCCCCTCAATTTTAGTTTAAAGCTCTCCTGATAAGTTGAGCCAGTTGTTTTCTGAAGACATTCTTTCTAGTCTTTGTGAAGTGTCACCCATCCTTTGCCAAAAGCCCATCTTGGAGGTACATGTAGTACAGTCCGTGGTCTATGAATCAACTACGGTAAAGGTGTTTTTGGTGACACCAACACTTTAGCCAATGGTTCACTTCTAGAATTCTTTGTTCTTTTACCGGATGTTGTTCCTTCATTGGCAGTAAAGATGAGAAAACTACTTGTGCACCTAAGTCCTTGACTTTCTTTCATATAGCTGCTCGTAATCCCTCAATATTGTTTTCAAGTCCTTTTTTATGTCATTTGTCCCTACTTGCAATAATAGTAGTGGGTAAATAGTCTGTGGGTTTTATCGCTTTGGTTAGTTTCTCAGCCACATCTTTGATTTTAGCTCCAGGGAGAGAGCATACCTCTGTGGATTGATTATCTGGCCTATAGATGACAGGTTCTGTTCCTTTGAGAATTGAATCTCCTATCACCAGCACTTGCCTTTTTTCCCCTGTGGATGTTTGGGGAGCTTTTTTAATCTATCACAGTGCCGTTTAATGGTGCTTTTTCCCAGTGTTTGCAAGTTTTCTTCTAATGAGAGCCCATGGTATACAGTGGTACCTGTACCTAAGAATGCCTCTACTTAAGAACTTTTCTAGATAAGAACCGACTGTTCAAGATTTTTTGCCTCTTCTTAAGAACCATTTTCTACTTAAGAACCCAAGCCCGGAAAAATTTCCCAGGAAATTTGAGAGCGGCATGAAGGCCCGGCCAATTTCCTGCCATTCCCCCTGGGTTTCTCTCTCTGGCGCAGTGTATGGTAGGCAGCTTCGTGCCGGGTGTATGGGAGGCGCGTGCTCCTCCTCGCCGCCCCAGAGTCCCTCTTTTTTTTTAAGCCTTAAAGTTTTGGATTTTTTTTATTCCCCCCCACCTCACCTTTTTCCTTCATCCTCCCCCCCCCCCCAAATTCCGAGCTTTTATTTCTTTCCTAATGGGTTTGCACGCATTATATGCTTTACATTAATTCCTATGGGAAAAATTGCTTCTTGCAAACTTTTCTACTTAAGAACATGGTCACGGAACAAATTAAGTTCTTAAGTAGAGGTACCACTGCACTCTATAGTACCATTAAGTCATGTGTGGAGTTCTGTTTTTACAGCATTTAATCCATGAGTGTTAGACCAGTTACTACTATTTATTTTTCTCATCCAAGTAAGTAGAGATATAGAAAATGACTCTTTTTACATGAAGCTCATCCAGTTGGCCCATCCAGTCCTTTTCTGGCTTACAGGGGCTCTAGAGGGCTTAAGCAGACTGGATCTTTCTAGAAGCAAGATCCTGCCATTCTCTTCTGATCTCTTCCTTTGAAAATTGTGATTTAAACACATTTATACTGTGCTATCAGATAGCAATTGTTGTGGTTGGCTCTGGCACAGCTCCTGCCCCAAGGAATGTGGAGGTGGAGGAAACATCCACATGCCACAGGCCTGTTTTGCTCCCGATAAAATCTCCCGACGAAGGCTCCTCTGACGAAGGAAGCGTGAGTAGCAGGGAAGAGGGGAGTTTGGCAGACAGCCCAGGAGGAGATCAATCATCCTTATTATCCCTGGATTCTGAACAAGAACTTTTGACGGACCCACGCATGCGTAGTGATGCATAGGAGAGAACAACTGAAGGATTATTACAGGATATAAGTGAGGCCACCTGTGGTTGGGTGGGGCTGCTGTAATTAGTGCTACAGATAAGAAGAGCAACGTGCTGGTTTAGCCTTGTGGAAGTTTATCTGATTCATAGTTTCATCAAGATCGTGGTTTTGCTGTTTCCCTGTTCAAGACTGTGTGTGGACTTTCTAGACTTTGGAATTGGACTCAATTTCCCAGTTACTGAGTGAGAAATTAGATTGCATTTAACCTGTGCCTTGTGTGTACCAGAAAATCCCTTTGACATTTAAAAAGGGAGTTTTTTCTGCTTTTCTGTTGATAAAGACTTTTGGTTTTTCTTCTGTCGTGTGGTGTGTGCTTTTTTGGACTAATTACCCTGTAATTACAAGCTGTTGGGACTCGCTGGCAGAACAGCAATCATATGGTTAAATTAAAAAAGGAGGGTTGCCTGCTAAGGAAAAAAAAAATTGATGCAAGTTTTCTTGTTTACATCATTTATTTAAAGAAATACAAGGTATCCATGTAGTTATGAACAGAGGTTTTGTGTTCCTGCAAACACCTACTGATCTAGTAATCCGACTTTGTCACTAAACACACATATTTGTTCCCTTTGAGATGTAAGGATGACTATAATCCATATGACTGCAATAGAAAAACCTCGAAAACCAATAGATCCTGCTTTACAATCCCACCCTAATAGTTGTCTTATTGGCCATCTTAACATTTTTATAATTTGTGCTTTGCTAAACCTGCCCAAAGTACATCCTGTGTTAGTACTGCAATTCATAATTGGCCTATACATTTAATAATCTTTACTGCCTCGTATGAAAGGTCCTTGTTTTAAAATAATTTTATTTCTTCTTTCAGGGTTTATTGGATTACCAGGGAGTAAATCATCAGATCATAATTTTGCGTCTTTTGCATTACATCGTCCGCTTCATATGGAGAATGCAGTGACTAGTGCTTCAAGAGGCCATGAAGATTGTTTACTTGATTCTTACAACAAAGCCCATGAACAATCTCCCTGGATGCAGCTAATAGCCATTCCTGACTTTGGGACATCCAGCCAATTAAAGGAGCAAAAGGACTCCATATGAGAGAATTAACAAATTGTGATGGATTTCTGGAAATGGGTCAACGTTTTTAGAAACAAGATTTCATATGACAGTAGAGCTGACACCATTTTTTGTTGATGAAACTTTTTTAAAAAACAACAAAAACCCTGCTATATAATAAAGCTTTTAAGGAAAGTAATTGAATCGTGTTCACATTAGGAAATATGTAGGCTGCTCTTCTACCTTACAATGAATTGACTGAGCCAGCTACTTTTGTAAAGCTGCCTTAGTTTTTATATTAAAGACACACTGTACAGCTTTTTAAAGAACAAATCTTCCCAAGTAGTGAGAGGCCAGACTCTAGTATTAGGTCCTCCATTCATTCCAGATGACTTCCATGCAGAAGAGCTCATGATCATTATTAAGTGAAGTTGGTGGAGACAACATGGAAAGATTGGAATTGACAACTTCCGGTTATTCCTCCCCAAATTCCTGCCATTAAAGTCAGCTGCCTTTGTTCGTCTACACCAGAGGAAATGTACACAGAGCATGTACCCCGTCTGCCGTGCAAGTACCAGATTGGATCTTTCTTTCTGCAGAGCTTCTGATTCTTGCAGTCCAGATGAAAAAAGAAATATTGAAGTTGCTTTGAAAGTTGAAATTAAACTGTGAAAGTTTAAATGGTCCAAATAATGACACCAGGTTGCCTTTTATAATTTTCTTCCTATGTTATTTGTATAGAACGTGTATATTCTATAACATAAACAGAGGGAGGGAGGGGGGGGGCAATGTAGCAATAAGTTTTTGCATGTGGGTGAAAGCAGTTCCTACACCTGTGCAATATTGCCCCAAGTTGTTAGAACAGGGTCCTACTGCATGATTCCTGGCACTGTTTTGATCCTCATTATGGTATTTTACTGTTGTTTAAATCCAGTTTGGGTATCTGTAGGGTTTTTTTAATCTTTAAAGAAGCACTCTGGATTTAGTTACTGCTGCATTTATTCTTAATTAGTTAGTAACCATAATGTGGAATGTACAAGGACTACTGACTCAGTGTGTGGGTTTGGGGTTGATAGCAGCACAGTATTCAAATTGATTTGGAGGGTAAAAATCCCAAAAGAGATGGAAACAAGTTTTTCCCCCTTTTATAGGTTTTAATAGCAGAATTTCTGGACCCTTCCCCTTCCCAGGAGAGTTTTTATAGCCTCATGTTAGAAAGTAGCTGCATTTACTTACTGTGTTGGTGAGGACTACTTATAGTTTACTTAGTTACCTTCGGTTCAGGATTTTTTTTTCTAATTCGAAAAATCTGAATTGTGCAACTTTAATAAAACAAAGCAAATTGTTTCTCTGAGCCATAGATAAAGGTAGTGATTCCCAAACTGTAGACTGAAGGTCTGTCATATGCCATTGGAGAAATGAAATGTGTCTGCAAAAAAAAAAGAAACTTGCCATATTTGATGGTGCTCCATCCCCTTCGTGTGCCTAGAGATGGAAACAAATATCCTTCTCAGGATAAGGGTTCCCTCATAAAATTCCTGGTTCAGGTTCTCTTGCATTTGCCAGGTACAGAAGCCTTCATTAACATAGGAAGCTGCCTCATTTTGAATCAGAGTACTGGTCTGTTTAGCTTAGTGGTTGTTGGATGGGTCTTTGCCAGACCTTCTCAGAGATGTACAACACCTATATATATATATTTTCATGCAAAATGTATGCTGGACTACTTACTGATTACCATTCTGTCTCATGGCCTGATTGACGTAGGATAGGGCATGATGGCAGCAGGTCCAGTTCATCATGGTATTCTCTATAGCTGAAAGGAAGATACCTCTTTGTTACTTTAGGCACTGATTGAAAACATAAGTATTTATGAACTGGACCTAATAAAGACAAAACACACTCTGCTCCAGAGAGCAATCCTTGAACCAATGCAAAAGTTTAAACAGACCATTAAGGGGCCTAATGGAATCTTTAGCTTTCCTTGCCTTTGGTGTTTGTGGGAGAGATGATCAAACACTTCTATTTTTTTTTTATTGGGAGGGGAGTCAGTTGCTTCCAAAAGGATTAAAATTTTGCTTTAAGACAAAGAGAAAGTTCAGAATATTGAATTTATAAAATTAGTAAATTATGACATGCACATAAACTCAATCTTGAATGAAAATGAATCAAAACATATCAAGTAAATTTCTAATATAACCATGGTGGTTAGTAGATATGCATGCTGACTTGTTTTAAAAAGGCTTTTGCTTCTGATAAATCTTTTGTCACCCATCATAGTTTATTAAAATGTTTGAGTCTATAAATGTTGTAGGTAATAGTAAAATGTAAAATAATAGATATAGCTTGGGAAAACTCAAAACGGAAAACAACAGTGATTTAATGAAAATTAAATGAGCAGTAAAGTTGTGCTGCACCACATTATGGTCAGGTAGTTCATATGTAATTTTTAATTGGCCACGTGAGGCAACTGAAAGTGAGTATTTGCATAACAGACTCTGTCCCTTTTTCTCTCTGCCATATAATTTTATCTGGTCCTTGATTAGCTACATAGACTGGTACAGACTATATATAAACATGATTCCAAATATTGTGCCACTTCTGGTTTCACCAGCACCACTGAAAATGTGTAATTACCTTCAAAAAGTTACAGGCTTTAATGTCTCTTGAATCCATCTATAGTGCATTTGTAGAATCTAGACCAATGGTTCCCATGCCCCACAGGGGGGCAATTTGATTTTTAATGGGGACAGTTGGAATCTTGTTTAAACCAGGTTAACGGCCTTTTAAGCTTCCTCTGTGTGAGTAGTTCACTTTTTGAATAAGAAGAATTATATGTCATCAGGATTTTAGAGGTGCTTAGGTGGGGCCTGTCCAAAAAAAAAGTTGGGAACCACTGATCTAGACTATGATTTTCTGTATTATCAACACCTCTGTGTGATTTCTCTGTATTGTTCCATTAATGTTCAATTCTTGTGCCTGTTTAGAATATGTGGAATGTTGGTCCATCTAGTGGAGATTCACCAATTCCCTGTATGTATTGCTGTATTTTTGGGACTATAAGACACTCCAGACTATAAGATGCACCTAGCTTTTGGGGAGGAAAAAGAAAAGAAAAAATGCTTCTGCCTCCAAGCAGTTTGTCTCCTTGCAGCAAAGAGCCCTGTCAGCTTCGGCACAGCCTGATTTAATACAAGCAGCTGATTTTTGCAAGCTGCGGGTATCACAGTCGCCACCTATCACTGCCTCTGTGCGCCCCATTTTCGGCCTCCTCCATGTGCCCCATTTTTGACCAATTCCAGGCTGCAGGGATTTTTTTCCAGATGGTACCTGGAACAGGCCTGCGAGGCAGACAATGGGGTAGGCGGAGGTGGCAATAGGCAGCGATGGCGGCCCTCACAGCCTGGAACAGCTGATAAGCATTATACCGGGAGGCAGATCCAACCACCAATCAGCTGCTCATGCTAAATCAGGCTGTGCTGAAGCTGACCAGACTGTTTGCTATAAGGTGGCAAATCATTGGGAGGCAGAGGCTGAAAGGTGGGCCAGGCTTTGGCAACATTCGCTCTATGAGATGCAAAGATATTTTCACACACTTTGGGGGGATGGAGTGGGGAAATGCGTCTTATACACCAAAAAATATGGTACTTTAACCCATTGTTTCAGAAATCCAGTGAATTCAAACACACACCAAGATCTCCCAACAAGCAAAATACACATGCAGGTGAAAGTTGTCCACAAAACTGCTTGGTAGTAGAGACTGAGGACTGAAAGCAGTGAAAGTGCTAATGTTGAAGTTCCTTACCCATCTCAACACCAATGTCTTTCCAAACTGACAGGGTTGATTAGCTGGTGCGCATGCATTGTTCTCAGTTTTAAGAACAACAACAATTTCATGCCATCCTCTTGTCCCATAGGGCTGTGCAGCACTTCAGATTCAATTTCAAAAAAAATGCTTGAGAATGCACAGGGGAGAGGAACATTGCCCTTTGACTGCACCTCCTTAAAGCAGCTGTCGCCTGTATCTTGTGACAGGTGCGTGAGATTTATTGAAAAAGATGCAGATGCCTTCAGGAGTGCTAAGGTGCATTCTCCCGTGCATTCTGTAGCACAATTTTAGGAAGAAAGCCATGTTAGTGTATGGTAATGAAAACTCAGAAGAGCTCTAGTAGAAACTTCTGAGTATCTCATGTTATTAAAAGACACTGGCTTTTGCGAGCTACAGTTACTTAATCTGATGCATCGGTGACAGGATTTAAATTAGGGATGAGATGGTGGGAAGGCAGGGAAAAACAAATTATTATGCTGAAGCTGTTTTATCTTACAGGTAACCTGTGCATCTGTTGAAGTGAACTGCAACTCAGAAGAGCTTATGACTTTTAATATAACGTGTTAGTTAGAAAAGATGCTATCGGAGGCCTTCTGATTTTTTGAAGTGCCATTTGGAATTGTATTTGAAGCACTGCTGGCATCCAGTTATAGATTTAGCCAGGGAGGCATACATGGTGTTGCTTTACATGCTTCGCTTCTGCTGAAAAAAGTGATTCTTTGGTAACTCTACAGGAGGGAGATTCCTTGTTTGATAATGTTGGTCCATAACTTTCCTAATTTGATTTATTTTAATTTCAAATAGAAATGACAATGCTGTTAATAGGAATTTGATCTGTATAGTTGCTGCATGTTGCTTGCAAAATCTGATTTATTGGAAGAGGAAAGGAAATGGATTTAACAGCTAGCATTATGCTGCTCAGATTGATACTGTGCAAAATGCCAGAAATTCTTTCGGTTCCAACTACAGTGATCCTGATATACAATATTAGACACCAACTTTTTGATGAAGGGTTTCCTATTATTCAGTGTGTCATAAGATCCTGTATTTAAATTTGACTGTATTTTAAATGGAAACAATTACCAGAAGTATCTTTTAGCACAAACTGGTTTATGTTGGTTCCCAACATGGGCCCAGGATAATGTGCCTAGACTTCATCTTTCTTTACTCACCAAAGCATGAATGAAACTTTTGCTCCTGCCTCTGTACCTGGAGCACTCCAGTGTTAACTGTAGACTTCCACCATGCTTGGGATCTTGGGAGTTCCATGCATGCACCTTATGTTGGAAGACTCCTTTGCTTCTTACTTGGATTGGAGCAAATGCTGCTCCTTAGGATACCCTAATTTGAGGAGTGGCTTTCTCTTAGGGATGGGTATGTGGAAATAAGGAGCTGCTGTAGAAAGGGGGGCTTTGAAAAGCCCAGTGCATGAGCAGCGGCATCTGTGCTGCCTTTTTGCATCCCTTGTCCTCCCCTCTCCCCCAATTTCTTTAAAGGCTTGGCTGGCCCAGTGCCTTGAGATGTGTACACATCCATATGTGTTAACTGATAGCATGGACGCGCAATGAGCTTGCTGCCATGGCTTAAGGCGAGCATTATAAGCCTAATACATGTTTTAAAAATTCTGTGAATTATAACATAAACAGTACATGACACAATATTGGCACTGTGTGGCCCAAACCCAAGCTTTCTTTTTTCCGTAGACATTTATCTATATAGATACCTATATCTAAAAACTAAATCAAATAATGCCCATTTGGTTTTCCAGTTCACTGCAGGTTTTGTGCCTTGACAACCCCACTGTGAACTTAATAAGACTTGTGGGTTTTAAAAATCTTGATGTAATTTAACATATATAACCTTTTTGTCTATTAGAGGATTTAAAATAAAATAAAATTCCCCTTTAAATAGTCCTGCCAAAACATTTTTATGAAGAATTTCCTTTGGTTGTGGAGAAACCAGATATAAATTTCTTCCCAGAGAATTATTAAGACTTTCAATGCTTTTATTTTCTTTCAATGATTGTAAATATTTGAATATTTATTAGATTAGAGCAGTTCTTCTCATCTGAGCCAAATGTTACCTGTGTGCAATGTTTCCTCTTTTCTTACTATTTCATGTAAGATTTTTTTTTTGTATAGCAGCAGAAATTTCTCTAAACTTCTTTTTGTAAAATTGAACTTGTTAAATACTGTGGGTTCCCCTTTTCTTTGTAATTAATGCACTCTACTGTTTCATAATGCTGTAACTTGTAGAAATGTTGTATATTTATTTCCTGCTTATTTAAGTTCTTGTAAAGTCTTTTTTTTTCTTTAAATTTTACTTAGCATATATGAAAGTAGTGATTGATCAGTTTAGAGCACTGTCTACTAGTTTGAGATAGTTGGCGCTATTTTAGATATTAACCCCCTTATTTTCTCTCATTGCTCTTGCTTCCTTCTCTGTCTTGTTCAAGTATAAAGTGCAAGCAGAGAGTACAATTCCATTGTGTCATTAGGAAAGTCCCATATTCAAGCTTTGAAATATTTGTATACGTTCTTGTGGGGATTGATGGTGGTTTTCAAAGAATTTTTACTAGAGCAACAAGCAGTGCTCCGAATTAGTCTTCAAAAATGATAGACATGATCCAAGGACTTGCATGGGCATGTTGTGTTCAGTCAGAATTCAGACGACTCCAGCAACCCACCACAAAAACCAATGTCTCTGGAAAATTCAAGAAATACCAGATGACAACCTTGCTGGTGCTTCCTGTTTCTTTCTTGAATTGTGCTAATATTAAGGGTTGTTAATACTGCATCCCTTGACCTCAGTTTATGTAGCGCAGGATATGGCTGTTACCTCATGATCAAGAAGTACCTACAATATATTCAAAAACTATTAAATTTTTAGCAGAGTGAAATTTTGCACCCCGGTTTAAAGACCACTAATTATGATGACAGACCTTGTCATCAGGTACAAACATCAATGTAGACTGAACTTGTACTGATTAATCACTAATTTGTTTCATAGAACCCAGCATATGTAGCATTTTTATTGCAGTTTCCCTGGCTTACTTGTGTTTTGCACTGATGAAAATTTGACAGGGTAATTGCCACTTTACTTGTGCAATACTGCTGTAAATAACTGCAGATCTTTTTTTAAGATGCAATCTTTTATGTTCTTAATAATGAATTTTATATGAATAAAACTTTTCAACTACTATTGTGTACTTTTTAACATTATTTATGAGGAGTTTTCTACCCAGATTTGTTTATGTGCACTACATAAATCTGCATGTAGTTCGATGGCAACATGTCAAAACCATACCTGTAACATAAGCCATGAGGCTGGAGGTAGCAGACCTGTCTGGCTAAATAAAATCAGTAATATTATTTCTGATCAGTAATATTATGTATAAAATACATACTATATAGCTACTGTTAAAGTAGAGGAGAGAGCAAAATGAACAGGGGAGTTAAAACAATTAAGAGTCTCATTCTGAGAAAAGGATGTTTTTTAAAGCAGAGGTAGGAAAAAGTGAATTAAAAACGAGTGTATTATATATGCTTTTTCTACGGTACCAGATCTTTTTGTGGAAAGGTTTTCTAAAATCCAAAAATGTCTTCCTTTTGGGCAAATAGGTAACAAACAAGTTAGTACAAATAAGTTAATCCAAGGGATATTTCTTTACAAAAGGAATGCTTTAGTAAACAGGGATATTGTTTTATACCCCACTTTCAGCAGCTTACAGTTCTCCGTTTTCTCTACAACGATTAAATGGAATATGTATATTTAGAATGTTTTTGATTAGTAGGAGACAAATAGTAGGAATTGCTACTATGAGCTACCTGGAGGAAGATCTACACCACAGAGCCAAATTTGGAAACAAAATAATCAACAAGGAAAACATTTTGGAAGATCAGCAAACTGCTTCTAATATTTAATATGACTCACATGTTGACCTATTGGTTATTTTTAATATATTCTTAAACTCTCCTTTCTAATGCAAAGGGGTGAATTTGTTTAGTAAATTGTTGCTCCTTCATTTTTTGGAATTGGATCCTGAAATAAGAATTGTCTTATCCCTACTGCCATTTAAGAAGGCTCTTTTAAGATAGTTCTCCTTTGCATACTTTTGGGGCTTAATTTTTACAATAATTTTGTTACTATGTTTTGCAATCTAGGTTCATTAATTTTTATTTTTGCATCGTAGTTTTTTGCTTTTAAACATTTTTATTGATCAGAAGCCATGCAGAGTTGTGGCATGGGGTGAATAGAAATAGCGTAAAATGAATTATTAAAAGATATACAGGGAGGGTAAAAGTAATTTATGCAATTTTTTATTAGCAGAAGATTCTTGACATATGTCTTCAAAATACTTAAAAGATCAATTTAAAATATTCTAATGCAATTCTAAACAGATTTCAAAATTAAGACAAATATTGTAGTTACATCCATAATGTAAGTTTAAAATTGGGACCATTGGCGTCACTAGTAGAGAGCCATACTTTCTGCTATAATGGAAAAATAAACACTGATTCAACGAGCATGCTGTTGTATTGACACTATAAGAGTAGAAGGCAACACATACCTAATTTCAGAATAGTGAAATTTTTTCCATTTGGATTGCTTCCTGTACAACATTTTTCTTTGAAGAACTTTCTGGACTATCTTCTTGTTTCGGATACTCATAATAGTTTCTAAACCAAAGAAGAAAGTCACTATTTTTCACACGCCTTTTGGTAAGTAAGTTTAAACTCTGATTCAAAAATGGAGCAGAGTATGTACATCACTTTTCTACTCTTGCTCAATCTGTGAAATGATGGCAACTACTTGGACTGTTGCAGGATCTTAGGCAAAGAGATGCTGTAACAATCAATTAGTATACATTGTAAATGTCCAGCCAAATACTTCGTGGATAAAATCTTTGTTCTCAGTTGGAAACAGATTGACAAAATATGCTGAGATGACAAGGAACCTATCGTTATCATTATCAGATTTTAAGGCGTGTAGATGACAGGGAAATTGAGTTCCGTTTATTATTTGCGTAGGATGTCTACCTGACCTAGCTGGGGAAAGTGGCCAAGAAGACTAATCAATGCTTCGTTGTGGGAATTGGAGATTCCAGCATCATTGAAAGACAAGCTGATTTCCCTGCTTCTCAAGAAATCAAGCCTGAATCCAATGGAAATGAGAAAATATATTGTATTTTCAATCTTTCCCTCTTGTGGAAGGTTGGTAGGAACATATTTATAGTTGTAGGGAGCTTTGGAGAAGAAGATTATCAGGACCTGGAAATCTGAATTCTCATTGTTAAGCTTTTACCTACAGATCAAGGAACCAAAATTCAGAGACGAAAGTTTTAATACCAAGAATTAGTAGTTTTTTGAGACAAATTAGGAACCTTCCAACCCTCTTATTAATTCACTAAGACAGGATCTATTTGAAGCTTTGGAATTTCTCAGATTGTTTGCATGACAAACTAAGAATGCAATTAGATAAATCTGTAATAGCACCCACCCACACCCATTTGCTGAATGCCCCTACTTCTTGGCTTCAACCTCTTACAAATGACCATTGGTGAGACTTGTTTTAAGGAAGGACAACTATTCTTGTCCTAGATATTTGATGCTTTTCATCACAGTATTCTGGACTTTTAAGATATTCATGAACTGGGAGAGCCAGTGGTAGCCAATGAATGGGCATAGCAACTAAGTCAGCCAATGGGAGCTAACCACTTCTAAGTCTGTGCAGAGAATCGAAACTGAATACTTAAGCTTAAGGCTGGTCATGGCTCAGTCCCTGCTCTGTACAAAAGTCAACATAAGAAAAAAAACCCTCACCTGTCTAAACTTAACGAATGCAAATCACCAGGACCAGACGGACTACAACCCAGAATCCTAAAAAAATCCTTGCATATGTCATTTCAGAACCATTGCACCATATCTTCAAAAAATCCTCGTACACAAGGGAACTACGTGAAGATTGGAAATGAGCTGACATCTCCATTTACAAAAAAGGTAAAAAATCAGACCCAAGTAACTACAGACCAATCAGCTTAACATTAATACCTGGGAAAATACTGGAAAAAATAATTAAAAAACAGATCTGCCACAACTTAGAAACAAAGTAATAACCGGCAGCCAACACAGGTTTGTTAAGAATAAATCATGCCAAACCAATGTCATGTCATTCTTCAACGTTGTGATCACATTAGTAGACCAGTGAAATACAATGGACATAATGTATTTGGACTTCAGCAAAGCATTTGACAAAGTAGACCACAACCTACTTCTCTGAAAATTTTATGTAGTCTCTACAGCCGCTCTCTGTATTGCCATATATTATACCACTGTTGTGGAGTAAGGTGAATACATCATCTGCTTTATCTGAGTGACTAAAAAAATGAACCACTGAGTTTTCTGGATCTTCTAATATAGGGATGTCAAACTCACATCATCGCATACACTTTGAAATTATGGAAATAAGATTAAATAATTTTGACGAGAACAAATTGGAGAAGCTGATGGGACGATGGAATAAGGTGAAAGATTATATGTTGAGTAGAATCTGTGATGTAAATGTGAAAAATAAACTGCAATCACTCTTTTAGTAATATTCAATGCAAGATAGAGCCAAGGAATTATAGATAAACAAATCAAAACCTTTGAATCCTCTTGTATGGGTGGTGGTGGTGAAGGGGGGTGTCTTGTTTGTTAGGTGATGGGCACACGCACTGTGCACTGTTATATGTTTGTTTTATGTAACTAATTTATAAAAATCAATAAAAAGTTTATTAAAAAAAAACAAAAAAAAAACATCGCAGTGGTATCACATGACATATCATGACTTTTCCCCTTTCACTAAACTGGGCATATGGATGTGGACAGCGATTGAAGCATCTGACCCATGTACCAGGAGTCTGACACCCCTGTTCTAATAAGACTGTCCATTCATGTCCTGTAAATCAACTTGGACACAAGCAAAGATATTCTTGTTGCTGTTGTTGTTGTTGTTGTTGTTATTATTATTATTATTAATTAGATTTGTATGCCGCCCCTCTCTGTAGACTCGGGGCTGCTTACAGCAATGATTAAAACAACATATAATGACAAATCTAATAGTTAGAATCTAAAATAACAATAATACATTTTAAAAGTCTAAAAAAAACAAGAAACCCCAATATATAAAACATACATACAGTCATATCATACACAAAAAATCTACATAGGCAGGGGGAGATGTTTCAGTTCCCCCACGCTTGACGACAGAGGTGGGTTTGAGGCAGTTCTAACTGATTCCAGAGGGTCGGAGCCACCACAGAGAAGGCTCTTCCTCTGGGTCCCACCAAACAACATTGTTTAGTTGACGGGACCCGGAGGAGACCAACTCTGTGGGACCTAACCGGTCGCTAGGATTCGTGCGGCAGAAGGCGGTCTCCTTATCAACCCATCCTCTAAAACTGAACATTCTTGGATAGTCATATTTAAAACCTGGTGCCCTAAAGAGTCTATTTAATCCAGTCATTGCTTGAAGGCAAATATGTGCTGCTGCTGCTGAATTTCTAGATGCGGACACACTGATAAACAGTCTGCCTTTCCAAGCAGCTGCATTTTGATGGGGAAACAGAAAGTGATAAGGTTTCAATCAGCTTGTGCATGCTGTGCTGAATCAGCAGGCTGCCTGAATTCTGGCACTATGCCATCGTTGAAGGGCCTCCATGGCTCCCTTACCCCTTGTGCAACGTGCCAGGCAGTTCTGCTTCAGATCCCAGGAGTGAAAATATGGCCAGGTGAAAGCATGAGCCTGGATACTTTAAGTCAAAAACATAATTTATAATGATACAAAGTTATTTCAGCACATCTAAAAAGAGAAATGGGTATTTCTGTATAGAATTCATAACCAAAGCCAAAATGTGCTTGGTACTGAGCATGCACTCTGGGTCAGCTGTCTACCGGTAACTGTAAGTAAATGGAGTGTATTTGTACATGGGACTTTTACAGGCAATGTAATATGCAAATATGGGGATAACTTCCCATTTAGCTGAAACAGTCTTGGGGAAAAAATCTATTGGGTCAACATTTGACTTGAGAGGTTTTATTTTTTAACACATTTCAAATTAATAAAACTCCTAAACCTAAGATCATCTCAGAGAAATCAGGGCTGGAGGCACCAACACCATTTGTAGGAATTGGAGTTCCATGGTATGAAACAGTGGCGGGCTACTAGCCGGGATGCCTAATTGGTGTGCGCGGAAGCAAAAAACCTTGCCAGAACACGGGCGCACCTGTCTCTCCGTGTGCGATTTTGCTACTTGCATGGGCACAGAAGCATAACTCCGCTCAAACTCACAGGACCTCCAGAGCCGCGGAGGCAAGCCCAATTATGTATTCGGGCTAGTAGCCCAACCCTGGTCTGACACTACAGTGATATTGATGGAAAAGAAGCCAATATCTAATCTAGTCATGGAACTTAGCTTCTCAATAGTGTTCCCTCGATTTTCGCGGGTTTGAACTTCGAGAAAAGTCTATACCACGGTTTTTCAAAAATATTAATTAAAAAATACTTTGTGGGTTTTTCCCCTATACCACGGTTTTCCCGCCCGATGACGTCATATGTCATCACCAAACTTTCATCCAACTTTAATAAATATTTTTTTTAATAAACTTTAATAAATAAACATGGTGAGTAATGATCTAAATGGTTGCTAAGGAAATGGGAAATTGCACTTTAGGGGTTTAAAGTGTTAAGGGATGGCTTGTGATACTGTTCATAGCCAAAAATAGTGTATTTACTTCCGCATCTCTACTTCGCGGAAATTCAACTTTCGCGGGCAGTCTCAGAACGCATCCCCCGCGAAAATCGAGGGAACACTGTAACAATAATATTGATAGGACACCAAAAAAACCTCCATCCAATGAACTCTCCACCTTCATGTTAGCTTTAATTTTTGCATGAGTTGCTTGAAGTTGTATAGAGCATCGTGAAGCATGCTACCATACCAGCCTGGCCAATTGAGGATTGATCCAGTGCTCTCTGTAATCACTTGATCAATTTTAGATGTTAGCTAAATTAGCACATTTTGTCCTGATTAATTCCAAGTTGGATATAGGAGGGGGAAGGATGATCATTACCAGCATAACTTGTAAATTACATGTCCTGATTCAATTCTGTTTTTTTGCTGTAGGCCAGCGATGGCGAACCTTTTTTTCCTCGGGTACCAAAGAGTGTGTGCACACGCTATTGCACATGCACAAGTACCTACACCCATTATGCCAGGAGAGGATGAAAACAGTGTCCCCCGGCCCCTCTGGAGACCCTCTGGAGGCTGGAAATGGCTTGTTTCCCAACTTCTGGTGGGCCCAGTAGGCTTGTATTTCACCCTCCCCAGGCTCCAAAGGCTTCCCTGGAGCCAGGGGAGGGTAAGAATGCCTTTCCCCATTCCCCCGTAGGCTCCCTGGAAGCAAAAAACACCCTCCCAGAGCCTCTGTGTGAGCCAAAAATCAGCTGGCCAGCATAGGAGGACCCGGATTGTGGGGGCAATATGCTGGCTCTGTTAAAAAGTGCTATTGCTGACATGTTGTAAGCTGCCCTGAGACTAAGGAGAAGGGCGGCATAAAAATCGAATGAATGAATGAATGAATGAATGAATGAATGAATACATACATACATACATACATACATACATACATACATACATACATACATACATAAATACATACATACACATACTGTTGGAGCTGAGCTAGGGCAATGGCTCACATGCCAGCAGATATGGTTCCACCTGCCACCTGTGGCGCCCGTGCCATAGGTTCGCCATCACTGCTGTAGGCTTTAAACATAGTGAGAAGCAGACAGAAGGAATCATATTCAGAGTGGGTTTCAGAGTGGGTTAATTTAATCTTCCTCACTTAAAAAGGGGGAAAAAGTATGCAAAGTCATCTTAGCATACTTAAAATTCAGAGGAAAGCTTGATTATAAGCTGTGCTGTGTTTCATCTAAACTGCCGGTGGCTCTTTAAAAACTCTCCTGTAATCATAAAACACTTCAGCTGAGGTGCAATGTAATAGGCCCCTCTACATACTGCCATCTATTCTTTGGACAGTTGTAATAACAGCATTTGTATTCCATTAAGCCCTGTCAAGAGTGATTTCATGACCCAGCACTGCTACAGTTAGCTACAACAGTCACAACAGCTGTGGTGCAGAGTGGAGATGTCTTTCCAAGCTCAGAACAACTCATATCCCACAGGTGCTAAGGAAACAGCAGCAGGAACTGTTTATACAATCCAGGAGCTCCCATTACATTTCAGACGCTATGGTACCAATAAATAGACTTCTCTCTGCTGCGCAGGCAAAGAACAATTTCAACCAGTGTTCCTCAAACTTGGCAACTTGAAGATATGTGGATTTCAATTCCAGCTAAAAGTGAAATTCTGAATGTGAGACTTGCAGATCCTGAATCTGATATCCAAAGGAGGGTCTACTGACATGGAGATACCTCTAACTACATATATCTATTAAAGGATCAACTTAGCTAGATGCCTGCCTACAACATTTAACAAAGCATTTTTGGTTGTGGGTTCATAAGAATAATAGTTCTGGAGACACTGATTTAAAAAAAAAATAGAAAAAGGTAAATATTTATTTCATGTTACGGGAGTTGTAACTGCTACACTTTTTATAGTGATGAGAAATTTGTGGATTCCACTATTGGAATTACTAGCATTAAACTGGACCACATTTAAACATTCTTAACATAATGTAGGTCAAATTAGGCTTTAATTCATTCAGAATATGTGCAAATTACTCATACTGAACTTGGCCCAGTCATTTCCCTGGGTCTACATAAGTATGCTTAAATTTGCAACTACCATAGCACAAAGTTTTTAAAATTTCAGTTTCTACCCGCATTGTTATTTTCCATCACAATTCTTCTGGACTGAAAAGCAGATTATAATTTTCAAATAAATAAAATTATAAATGTGAGTAGATATATATTGTGGAAATAGAACTCAGCATCCACCCAAAACCTCAAAATGTCCCTCTTAAAATTCTTAAGTGGAGACGGTATTTCAGTTTGCCATGTGGAATAATTATCGGCTACCATTTCATCACAAAAACAAGTGAGTTAAGCCACATGATTTCCAGAAAAGTGTTATAAATTATATACAAGCTCTTGGACTGGGGTCCTTCATTTTTGCCATAGGATCAATTTAAGGATCAAGTCAGTGCACAGCCCAATGATCCACAACAGCAAAGTGAAAAGAGTACACACCCTCTCCAAGAACTATAGCGCGAAAATACTTTGGTGTGAAGGAGAAGCAAAGGAAAAGTTCTAACAGAGGAATTTCAAAACTGATGGGTTTTTGGTTATGCCATTAAAAAGCTGCTTTGAATTACATAGAAACATAGAAGTCTGACGGCAGAAAAAGACCTCATGGTCCATCTAGTCTGCCCTTATACTATTTTCTGTATTTTATCTTAGGATGGATATATCTTTATCCCAGGCATGTTTAAATTCAGTTACTGTGGATTTATCTACCACGTTTACTCTTTCAGTAAAATAATATTTTCTCATGTTGCTTTTGATCTTTCCCCCAACTAACTTCAGATTGTGTCCCCTTGTTCTTGTGTTCACTTTCCTATTAAAAACACTTCCCTCCTGGACCTTATTTAACCCTTTAATATACTTAAATATTTCGATCATGTCCCCCCTTTTCCTTCTGTCCTCCAGACTATACAGATTGATTGCATGCACAATTACATATGGATTGCATGCACTATCAATCACTTTTTTAGCATCCCTGAACTGATAATTGAATATGTACTAGGGCTAGATATTTTTGATTAAAAAAAATATATAAATCTTCTGATTTTATTTTATTTTTAAAATCATATTTTAAAAATATGACCATATCCCAAATTTCAAATGAAGAGATTTCCAATTCTACTTTATTGCATGACCGTACCTTCCTAAAAGATTATAACAAAAAGTTGCTACTCTTATCCTAGATTAAATTTCTTGCTCCAACTAAAGGCTACAGTTGACTGACCTTGGTTGAAGGTTGAACAAGGACAGTTCAATTTCATATTGTTCCAAGACTGGAGGCTAAAACACATGAAGAACGGTTGCAGGAACTGGGCATGGCTATTTTAATGAAAAGAAGGACCAGGCGAGACATGATAGGAGTGTTCCAATATCTCAGGGCTTGACAAAGAAGAGGGAGTCAACCTATTCTCCAAAGCACCTGAGGGTAGAACAAGAAGCAATGGGTGGAAGCTAAACAAGGAGAGAAGTAACTTAGAACTAGGGAGAAATTTCCTGACAGAACAATTAATCATCAGAACAGATTGCCTCCAGAAGTTGTGAATGCTCCAACACTGGAAGTTTTTAAAAAGAGGTTGGATAACCATCTGTCTGAAATAGTAGGGGGTTGGACTAGAAGATCTCCAAGGTCCCTTCCAACTCTGCTGTTATTATTATTATTATCAAACAACAGAAATCACCCACCAGAAGTTAAAGTTGGCTTGAGGAGGACTTTCTTATATCTTTGCAGAAGTATCACTAATGACCGCTATGTCATTTAACACGTTTGTTTGTTATCCTAACATGGAATGGGCAAGATAACCAACCCACTTTACTATCGTGGAATCCTTGATATAGAATCATTGGTGTCAAACTCGCTGGGTCACGTTGGTGCCATGTGTAGTTTTACAACGCTTCTTCCCTTTGTGGAGCTGGGGTGGGAGTGGCCTGTGTATGACACATCCAGCCAGTGGGCTGCCAGTTAGGCACCCCTGAATTATAGAAGTATGACAATCGAAGAACAATTTAAAAGAATCCATGACTTTTATCTTTTTTGTGCTGTTTTCTTTTTATGCTAATCAGCTGTATTGTTAAATACAAAGCATAGGTTCTATTTTGTTCTAACCTCTACGATGTGCGAGCTGCACTGGCTTCCTATTAGTCTCCGGGCACAATTTAAGGTGTTGATTATTACCTATAAAGCCCTACCTGGCTCAGGGCCAGACTATGTATGGGACCATCTCTTGCCACACACCTCCCAGAGACTAATAAGAGCACACAGTGTTGGCCTCCTCTGGGTCCCGTTGACTAAGCAATGCAGGTTGGCAGGGCCACAGGGATGGGGCTTCTCTGTTGCCACCCTGACTCTATGGAATCAAACCCCCCCTGATGTCCGTACTGCTTCCACCCTACTGGCTTTCCCTAAGGCCACGAAGACCTGGCATTGCCAGCAGGCCTGGGGGCCATGAATTAACAACTATCATGGCCAGATTGTATGAATGGTATGCATGCATGTTGTCTTGATAGTTTAGTACGGGTTTAAATCAGGGTTTTATAGTTTTAGATTGTATATTAGACTTTTTTATTTATTTATTCGATTTTTAATGTCACCCTTCTCCTTGGACTCAGGGCGGCTTACAGCATGTTAGCAATAGCACTTTTTAACAGAGCCAGCATATTGCCCCCACAATCCGGGTCCTCATTTGACCCACCTCGGAAGGATGGAAGGCTGAGTCAACCTTGAGCCGGTGATGAGATTTGAACCGCTGACCTACAGATCTACAATCAGCTTCAGTGGCCTGCAGTACTGCACTCTACCTGCTGCGCCACCCTGGCACTTTTTATTGTTTTATTATTTCTTTTATTGTTTTTGTATTCATATTGTTGTAAGGCGACCTGAGTCCTTTGGGATTGGGCGGCACAGAAGTCGAATCAAGTAAGTAAGTAAGTAAGTAAGTAAGTAAGTAAGTAAGTAAGTAAGTAAGTAAGTAAGTAAATGACCTATGTTGTGAGGGACTGCTGGATTATAAAGTGCACTTCACTTAGCTTCTGTGCAGCTGCAGAAAGTGGAGGTTCTGATAGTAATGGAAAGGTGGGATTGAAGTTTACAAGGAAAACTTCTAAAGAGGAAAAACAACTTTTCAGCACCGTGTGCCCACCCCAAAGCCCCTTTCCACCAAGAGAGGCCCCTGCGATCTCTCCCTCCCGCCTGAATGAGCCTGGCTGCAGGCAGTCCCAGCACTTCATCAGGAGAGGTCAGGAGGGGAAGGGGAGCTTGCCCTTGCGTTTGTTCCTATTAGAAAGCTATATTTAAACAAGAGCAAGAGAATTTCTTCTGGATTTGTTAACAGCAGGAGCAACTCTGCTCTACTTTTAAAACCCTGGAATTGCTAATCTGTTCTCTAAATTTATCATATAGAGAGAGATACCGACAGTCTTTAAAATCCTCTTTCCTCAACACAGAAAAGCTAAATTGTCTGCAGATTCAGCTATTTTTTCTTTATTCGCTATAATCGTATTTATATTATGAAATAGATATTTGTGGGTGCCTATTTTACCGTTTGCCACTGTATTTGAAGCCATTACGACACAGCAATTGGCACTATAACAAGTTAAAAACAATATTAAAATAATGTACTGATGTAAAAAAAAACCTAAAGGATTGCATACTAATTGAACACAAGAACAAGGGGGCACAATCTAAGGTTAGTTGGGGGAAAGATCAGAAGCAACGTGAGAAAATATTATTTTACTAAAAGAATAGTAGATGCTTGGAACAAACTTCCAGCAGACGTGGTTGGTAAATCCAAAGTAACTGAATTTAAACATGCCTGGGATAAACATATATCTGTCCTAAGATAAAATACAGTCTTCGGAGAGGGGCGGCATACAAATCTAATAAATTATTATTATTATCATCATCATCATCATCATCATCATTATATAGTGTTCTGTCGGGCTCTCTGGTAGACTCCTCCCAAAAATTCACAGGTACAAATTTCAGACACACACACGTTTGAAAATTCAAAACAATGTTCTTTATAATGAAAAATCACTTAAACCAAGCCCTCTTTTGGTATAGCAAAGAGCATTCATCTCCAAACAAACTGGTAATTTGTACAAGTCCCTTATCAGCTCTGTGATACTTAGCTTGCAGCTGTGAGGCAATTCACAGTCCTTCTTCTTTCACAAAGTGAAACACACTTTGCTCTGGTTTAGTTTCAAAGCGGGGAAAAATCAGTACACAAAGGTCAAAGTCAGCAAGGCAGGCACGAAACACAAGCATCAGATAATCCTCCACAATGGCCAAACCCACAGGCTGCTATTTATAGCAGCCTCACTAATTACCACAGCCCCACCCAACCACAGGTGGCCTCATTTTCTTTGATAATAATCTCTCAGTTGTTGTTGCCTATGCATCGCTCTCCGCATGCGTGGCTGTGTCATTAACTCTTGTTCTGAATCCAAGGAGGAGCTAGATAATTGATCTCCTTCTGAGCTGTCTGCCACACTCTCCTGCTCCCTGTCACTCATGTCTTCTTGGTCAGAGGAGCCTTCATCAGCAGATTCCACTGGGGGCAAAACAGGCCTGCAGCATGTGGATGTCTCCCCCACATCCACAGTCCTTGGGGCAGGAGCTGGGCCAGAGATAACCACAATATATAGTATAAGGGCAGACTAGATGGACCATGAGGTCTTTTCCTGCCGTCAATCTTCTATATTTCTATGTTTCCAAGTTATTTCAAACAATACTGGTAGTCCTTGACTTACAATCACAACTGGGACCAGAATTTCCACAGCTAAGCAAGAGGGCTGTTAGGTGAGCCATACCCAATGGTTATAAAATGAATCACTGCAGTTATTATGTGAATGGCAGGGTTCTTAAGGAAATCTGCCTTCCACGAATGATTTTATTTTATTTTATTATTTATTTATTTATTTATTAGATTTGTATGCCGCCCCTCTCCGAAGACTCGGGACAGCTAACACCAATAAAAAAGACAATGTAACAAATCTAATATTAAAAACAATCTAAAAAAACCCAATTTAAGAGACCAATCATACCAACAAACATACCATGTATAAATTCTATAAGCCTAGGGGGAAGGGAGAAAAAATTTTCAATTCCCCCATGCCTGACAACAGAGGTGGGTTTTAAGGAGCTTGCGAAAGGCAAGGAGGGTGGGGCAACTCTGATATCTGGGGGGAGCTGGTTCCAGAGGGTCGGGGCCGCCACAGAGAAGGCTCTTCTCCTGGGTCCCGCCAAATGACATTGTTTAGTCGACGGGACCCGGAGAAGGCCAACTCTGTGGGACCTAACCGGTTGCTGGGATTCATGCGGTGTCCCCTCCCTCTCCTTTCAATTGACAACCAGAGAGAATAGGATGACGAAAGTTTGTTTCCCTTTGCCCCAAGTAATAGCATGCTGACATTGTTAAATCAAGGGAGCCTTTGTAAATCACCACCAGAGGCATTTCAGTACATTTGCATACATGCTGTTAAAATAATAAAAACGCTACCTAGATCTGTTTGAACCACTCTCTCCTGACTTAACCCCTTCAAGTTCCACCTTGCCATGAGCAGTTCCATTCTTTCCTTCAAGAGGAAGAAAACTACACTGCTCAAAAAACAACAACAAAGGAACATTTAAACAACACAACTCCAAGTAAATCAAACTTCTGTGAAATCAAACTGTCCACTTAGGAAGCAACATTGATTGACAATCAATTTCACATGTTCTCAGCACATTCAACTTTGTACAGAACAAAGTATTCAATGAGAATACAGTGATCTCTCGGTTAGCGCGGGGGTTACGTTCCAAGACCTCCCGCGCTAACCGATTTCCGCGTTATATTGGATGCGGAAGTAAAACCACCATCTGCGCATGTGCGCCATTTTTTTCATGGCCGCACATGCGCAGATGGTGGAGTTTGCGTGTGGGCGGCGGGGAAGACCAAGGGAAGATTCCTTCAGCCGCCCAACAGCTGATCTGCTCCGCAGCGCGGAAGCAGCGAGGAGCCGAAGATGGGGTAAAGGCAAAGGGGAAACCCCATCTTCGGCTCCTCGCTGCTGCCGCGCTGCAGAGCGGATCAGGTGTTGGGCGGCTGAAGGAACCTTCCCTTGGTCTTCCCGCTTGCCGCTTGCCAGTCCACACACGCCCCCCTGGATGAGCCGGCCACAGGGGCGAGGGGTGGGGATGAAGGGGCAGGACTTCCCGGGCGGAAGGCATGCTCGGCTCTGCCGCTCCAGCCCCTTTCGGCCGAGCCTCCCCGGCCAAGCGGCAGCCTTCCACCGGGAGGCTCAGCATTCCGTCAGTCGTAGCGCTGGCTGTCAACTTTTCTTTTTAGCACTGGGGAGGCAAGTCAGCTCCTGCCCAGTTTTAAAAAGAAAAGTTGACAGCCAGCGATTGTTCCGCTGCCGCCAGCATGGCCTGGCTGGCAGCGGAAGATGTAACGGAGCCCACGGGGGATTCGCCTTCCTCCCACCCGCAGCCGAGACTGATTGTGGGCTCCTTCGCAACCTCGGAGAGCTTCCGGGGCATGAAAGCTCACGAAAACCAGGAAGCTCTCCGAGGTTGCGAAGGAGCCCACGATCAGTCGGCTGCCGGCGGGAGGAAAGCGAATGCCACGGGGCTGGGCTCGGCTCCCCCCTCGGCTCCCCCCCTTACCAGCCCCGCCGCGGAAGGCTCCATTCTGTTCCCTGCCGGCCCGATTGAGCGGCCGGCGGTCTCCATTCAGGGAACAGAATAAAAAAAAATTTATTTTTTAATATTTTATTTTTTTAAATAATATTTTTTGAAAAACTGCGTCGCAGCGTTTCGCGCTAATCGAGAACGCGCAAGTCGAGGGACCACTGTATTTCATTCATTCAGATCTAGGATGTGTTATTTGAGTATTCCCTTTATTTATTTATTTTGAGCAGTATATTTTGTTCACTCCTATGTTTCATGTTTGGTTTGAGGTAAAGGCTTAAACTGTCTAGTTCATTTCTTGTCTAATAGTTTTAAAAAAACCCTAAATCAGTCCTTCAGTGCTAATTAGGGGAGCTGAATTGACGTTCATTTCTGGTGTGCAAGAATTGGCTGCCATATTACAGATCCCCAAAGGCAAATCCAAATAATACTTGGCTCTGAATCTGGAGTGGTTGCGCAGGAGGATCCAATATATGGTAGCCAGTGTCACAAAATCGAAGCATAGAAACATAGAAGTCTGACGGCAGAAAAAGACCTCATGGTCCATCTAGTCTGCCCTTATACTATTTTCTGTATTTTATCTTAGGATGGATATATGTTTATCCCAGGCATGTTTAAATTCAGTTACTGTGGATTTACAAACCACGTTTGCTGGAAGTTTGTTCCAAGCATCTACTATTCTTTCAGTAAAATAATATTTTCTCATGTTGCTTTTGACCTTTCCCCCAACTAACTTCAGATTGTGTCCCCTTGTTCTTGTGTTCACTTTCCTATTAAAAACACTTCCCTCCTGGACCTTATTTAACCCTTTAACATATTTAAATGTTTCGATCATGTCCCCCCCTTTTCCTTCTGTCCTCCAGACTATACAGATTGAGTTCATTAAGTCTTTCCTGATACGTTGTATGCTTAAGACCTTCCACCATTCTTATAGCCCGTCTTTGGACCCGTTCAATTTTGTCAATATCTTTTTGTAGGTGAGGCCTCCAGAACTGAACACAGTATTCCAAATGTGGTCTCACCAGCACTCTATACAGTGGGATCACAATCTCCCTCTTCCTGCTTGTTATACCTCTGGCTATGCAGCCAAGCATCCTACTTGCTTTTCCTACTGCCCAACCACACTGCTCACCCATTTTGAGACTGTCAGAAATCACTACCCCTAAATTTATTTATTTATTTATTTATTGGATTTATATGCCGCCCCTCTCCGAAAACCTCTCTTCTGAAGTTTTTGCTAACACAGAACTGCCAATGCAATACTCAGATTGAGGATTCCTTTTCCCCAAGTGCATTATTTTACATTTGGAAACATTAAATTGCAGTTTCCATTGCTTTGACCATTTATCTAGTAAAGCTAAATCATTTACCATATTACAGACCCCTCCAGGAATATCAACCCTATTGCACACTTTAGAGTCATCGGCAAATAGGCAAACCTTCCCTACCAAACCTTCCCCTATGTCACTCAGAAACATGTTAAAAAGAATAGGACCCAGAACAGACCCTTGTGGCACACCGCTTGTAACCTGTCTCTGCTCAGAATACTCGCCATTAAGCAAATAATGGTTCTTAAGTGCCAGAGAGGATGGGCAGAAGAATGCGACTGGCACCAGTAGAAAGCAACCCAATTCCTGCTTGGGAAGGACAGGAAATCATCAGTGTTTGGCTGTGCACAGTTATTTGAAAGAGAGAAGCATTAACCATTTTCACACGAGAGCACAATCATATTCCAAAAAGAAAAAGGAAAAAGAAAATCTGGTAGAATTTCTCACATGTTCATAAAAGGACAAAATGTCCACAACTGCTTCTAACTTTAATTAAGGGAAAGGGAATCTCTCTGCTTGAATCCCGAATAAGCAATGTGTGATTCGGCCCCGAGCAAAAATGATATATTTTGGACTAAATGGAACATGAAATTTCATTAGGGTTGTATTGCAGCATCAGGTAATAGGATATTCCTGAGGCAACATTATATGTATTCTTCAACAAGAACAAGGCTTTCCTCCCTCTTAGGGTAACCAAAATTGGTCACTGCCCAATAAATATTCTACATCTTAGGCTATCGTCTAATTTGATTGAATATCTTATATAAAATGCTTTGATATATCTATGCATATATGGCTAGAATCTGAGAGACCTTTGGTGATTTACAACTTTAAAAACAAATAAAATGAATTCAGGCTAAAAGCACAAAAGCAATAGAAGATAAGATATAATGATTACATTATTAATAATATCATCCAGCATAAGGTGATATCAACTTGCAAAAGCCTCGTTGAAGGCATTTTGACAATCGTCAGAAATATCCCCAATCTAACTTCAAGGGAAGGCTGTTCCATACAGCAGGGGCCATTCATACCTTGATGGCACAGTGGTTAGAATGCAGTATTGCAGGTTAATTCTGTCGGCCGCCAGCAGTTTGATCCTGACCAGCTCAAGGTTGACTCAGCTTTCCATCCTTCCGAGGTTGGTACAACAAGGACCCAGATTGTTGGGGACTGATATGCTGACTCTGTAAACCGCTTGGAGAGGGCTGTAAAGCAATATGAAATGGTATAAAAATCTAAGTGCTGTTGCTATCATTGAATACGCTGTCACACAATCCCCACTGGACTCATCCCATGTGGACTAGGAAGAGGTCACAGCCCCATCTGAGCTGAGCAGACCGGATGGCTCATTTTTATCTGAAGAAGGCAACTCCTCAGATGCCAAGGGATCAAGCTATTAAAGGTTTTAAAGATCAAAAACAACACTCAGAATTGTATCAAACCATTCATATACCAAATAAGGCATCTGCAATGCAGGTATCATTCATTCATTCATTCATTCATTTGCCGCTCACTCCAAAACGGACTCTGAGCGGCTAACAGTAGGAATAAATACAACAACAATCAAAACGGTTAAAAAGATTAGATGGGAAAGAAGAAATGGACTATTATAGAGTTTGGGATAAGTTTTATAATTGGCCCAAACAAAGAAACAATCAAATAAGTAAAACAGAATGCAAGGTTTAAAGGATTAATAATTAATATTTTCTTCTCTCTTTTTTTACCTGTTTGAAGTTCTATCTTTTACCTTCTTTCAAATATTCCTTTACTAAAACTTTTTTCTTTTCTTTCTATTCTATAAATGTACACTATTGATAGTGAATATAGACTAAAATGTTCTAATTTTGATGTAAAAACTTATACAACTACATATGTGCTTCTGATGGAAATGGGGAGATGTGTATCTTTTCTTTATGTTTGTGAGTTTTTGTGTGTTTTTATGTTTTGTTTTAAATAAAAAATAATAAAAAAACCAAAACAGTTAAAATCTAATAATAAAAATCGACAATGTAATAAAACAGTAATGACATAAAAAACATAGATAGTACGGATCACTCCTCTTACAACAGGTTTCACCCATTAGAACGCAGGCAGCCCCAAGTTATAATAAGAATTACAGCTTTTGAGGACCTCAAAGGTACATATTGCCAAAGCAGCTTATTTGGGGTTGGGGAAGTGGGTGATGAGGACATGAGTTAAAGAGAAGAAATGTATGCAGTTATTACAGCAGTATAACCGTATTCACACCATTTTTATTTATTTATTGTTAGAGTTGAAAGGGACCACGAAGGCCATTGAGTTCAACCCCCTGCCCAAGCACGAACCCGATAGTACACCAGTCAAGTGGCAGTTCAATCTTCTCTTAAAAATGTCCAGAGTGTTTGCTGTTACGATATACAGCTTTCCTGATAAACATTAATGTATGCCGCTCCGAGTCTTCGGAGAGGGGCGGCATACAAATCTAATAAATAATAATAATAATAATAATAATAATAATAATAATAATAATAATAATAATGATAATGAAATACAAAGATCTAAAAATCGAGCTGCAACGACTCTGGCATAAGCCAGTGAAAGCAGTCCCAGTGGTACTTGGCACGCTGGGGGCAGTGCCAAAGGATCTCAGCGGACATTTGAAAACCATCGGAATTGACAAAATCTCCATCTGTCAATTGCAAAAGGTTGCTTTACTGGGATCGGCAAACATAATTCGCCGTTACATCATGCAGTCCTAGTTGCTTGGGAAGCGCCCGACTGGTGATGAAATACGAAATCCAGCATAGTGATCTCGTTTGCTGTGTTGTATTGACAATAATAATAATAATAATAATAATAATAATAATAATAATAATAATACCAAAATAATAATAATAATTATTATTATTATTAATAATAATAATAATAATAATAATAAAACTCCTTAAAACATTATATCAGTGTGTATTAAGGTAAGGTGGCACAATAGTTAGCCTTTTGAATTAGGACTGGGGTGACTACTTAGACTTAAATCCCCACTGGGGCTAACTATACAATGCATAAAATAAGCATTGTGCCACTACCCTTCTGGCTTTTATGTTTCCCCGTTCTGTAACACAAATACACAATGGCCTGATCCAAATCACGGCCACTTCAAAGGAAAGCATCCTCTTTCCCGCCAGCCTCTTTGTTTATAAACATTCCAACAAAATTATTTTAAAAAGTAAGAAAAATCCACTTGTGCCAGTAAGTTTGGGGGAAAAAAGCTGAGTTCGTGCAGGAGACGGTGAGGGCAATGGACGTTTTATAAGCAAAGCTTGCTAGCAGCTTCTAATCTAGAAAGATGTACCATATTTTTCGGAGTATAAGACGCACCGGAGTATAATATGCGCCTTAGTTTTGGAGGAGGAAAATAAGAAAAAGAATCTGCTTACCAGGTATTCATCTGGCTAGCGTTCTTAGCCAGCACATTATTTTATCTCCTGGTTAAGGGCTTTTAAAAAACTTTATTCGGAGAGAGTAACAATAAAAGAGCTTGCAAGCCAGTAAGAACCGGGAATATCATTAGCACTTGGAAAGAAACATTGGAGCAAATAAAGCAATGGAAAAAACCTTGCAAAGACTTTGGGCTTGGAAAACATTCTTTGCAGAGAGTAACAATGAAAGAGCTTGCAAGCTGGTAAGATCTGGGAACGTTGTTAAAACCTGGTTAGGGCTGGGGGGAGGGGGAAAAAAAGCTACATTCAGAGTATAAGATGCACCCAAATTATCAGCCTCTTTTAGGGAGGAAAAAGGTGCCTCTTATACTCCGAAAAATATGGTACTTACATTATTAGAGCACTGTTCCTCCACCTTGGCCAATTTAAGATATGTGAACTTCAGCTCCGCAAAGTGTTGTTTTTTTCAAGTCCACATAATTACTTAAACTGACCAAGAGGGAGAAGCGCTGCCTTGGAGGAAATGAAAGGTGAAAAGTAGCGGCATGACAAACATTTTACATATTGGGTAGTTTATATATTGGGTAGTCCTCGGACTTATAACAGTTCATTTAATGACCATTCAAAGGAACTGAAAAAAATGACTTGTGACCATTTTTTTCACACCTATGACCGTTGCAGCATCCCCATGGTCACGTGATCAAAATTCAGATCACGGCCACTGACTCATATTTATGACAGTTACAGTGTCCCAGAGTCATATGCAGTAATGGTTTGCTAGCTGGTACGTGCCACCCTGCGTACCGGTAGTGAAAATGGAGCTATGCGCCCAGCTCCGGGTGACCGGCGGGTGGGCGCATCTGAGCGAAATTCGGCTTCTGCTCATGCGCAGGAAGCGAAATCTCGCAAGAAGACATGTGTGCGCGGAGAACAACAACAACAGCAACAATAATAATAATTGACTGAATTCTGAAGCATAACACACCAGACATCCTGATTGTGGAGAAAAAGAAAGTATGGATCATCGACATCGTAATCCCAGGGGACAGCAGAATTGAGGAGAAGCAGCTAGAGAAATGTGCACAATACGAAGATCTGAAAATCGAGCTGCAACGACTCTGGCATAAGCAAGTGAAAGTGGTCCCAGTGGTACTTGGCACGCTGGGCGCAGTGTCAAAGGGTCTCAGGGGACATTTGAAAACCATCGGAATTGACCAAATCTCCCTCTGTCAATTGCAAAAGGCCGCTTTACTGGGATCGGCAAACATAATTCGCCACTACATCACGCAGTCCTAAGTGCTTGGGAAGCGCCCGACTGGTGATGAAATACGAAATCCAGCATAGTGATCTCGTTTGCTGAGTGGTATTGACACAATAATTTTGATGATTTTCAGTGATTTTATTGCTTCTGTGCCAAAAAATCCCTGAAATCTCATGCAGCCGATCATCCTCGCACAAGACTTTGATTTCTGCATATGCACAGAAGTCGCTCGGATGCGCCCATGCGCCCACTGATTACTTGGAGCTGCGTGTGCATCGCACCAGTGGCAGTAAGTAGCAACCCCTGCCTTGTCATATTATCACCTTCATGTGGCTTAACTCACTTGTTTCTGTGATGAAGTGGTAGCCAACAATTATTCCATACGGCAAACTTGAATACCGTCTCCACTTAATCTTTTTACAAAGCAAAGTCATAGGGGAAGCTTAATTTCAATTAACAGCTGTGTTACTCTTTTAACAACTGCAGTGATTCACTTAACAATTATTTAGCAGCAGAAATGTTGGACTGAATTGTGTGGTTGTAAATCAAGAACGACCAGTGTGTAAAGTTTGCTGGGCTGACAGTCTGTTTTCTCAGCCTAACTTGTCCCACACAGGGTCATTTTTCGCAATACACCTACTACCTTGGAGGAGAGCAATAAACCCTAATCAGAGGAGAGAGAAAAGAGAAAGCGAGCGCTCCCTTCCCTTCCTGGAGGCCCCTTTCACCGAGAGAGGCCCCTGTACTTACTCCCTCCTTCCCCCTTGCTTGAATGGGTCTGGCTGCAGGCAAATTCCCAGCACGCCGAGAAGGGTCATGAGGGGAAGGGTAGCTTGCCCTTGTCTTTGTTCTTATTACTGGGCTACATTTAAACAAACATTTATTCTGGGTTTATGGAGAGCAGCAAGAGTAACTCTGATGATGTTTTACACACACACAAACAAACTCCCCCCCAAGTCATAAATTATTCTCTGGAATAGCAACTTGCAAGTGTGCCCCCTTTCCTTTTTTTTCTCCTTTCCTCTCAACCTAGCAAAGACCTTCTCTGACCATTAGATTAATTAGATGGGATAAACTGAGTGTTGCTGGGTGGTGCTCGGAGTGGGATATTCCATGTGCTATTTGTTGTCAGCGTCCCAATTAACATCCGAGAAATAAATCTGAGTCCAACCTTCGCCTTCTTCCAAATTCCAATTTATTAACAGAGCCATGTTGGATACGAACCTGTAGCCAACCCGATAGTAACTTTTCCTACAGTTCTCCACCCAGGTTAAGGTTCATCCCTTGTCCCCGCACCCACAAGTTGATCACATGGACCACTCCGCTTCTCTCAATGCCCACGATCCTCCTCTGTACTTCCGGCTGGTGCTGAACAAAAGATGACCTTGAATCTCTGGAAAGAATTTGTTGTGGCTAGTATTTTCCCCTCTCATGCAACCACCCCTCCCCAGTTCCCACAGTACTATTCTACTTTTGAGACTAAAAAGTCTCAAAACGGCCTGACATTTATGTTATCTATTTATTTATGTTATGTTATCCGCATTGCTTCTTTCATTATTTCTAACTCATTAGCAATTTGGAAAGAGGGAGGTGTGGGGTGCCTATTCCTCTGTAAAGTCAATTCATGAACAGGATAACTCTCCAAAAACAGAACGGGATCAAATGTCAGATCTCACCTAGAGTAATGCATCCAATTTTGGGCTCCACACTACAAAAGGGACATTGAAACTCTGGAAAGATTATAGAAGAGGGCAATCCGAATGATAAAGTGACTAGAAACCAAAACATATGAGGAAAGGTTGCAGGAACTGGGAATGGTGAAGAGGAGGTCCAGGGGGGGACATGATAGCAGTCTTCAAATATTTGAAGGGCTATCATAATGAGGAGGGGGTCACACTCTTTTCCAAAGCACCAGAGGGCCAGACAAAGAGCAACGGATGGAAGCTGACCAAGGAGAGATTCAACCTCGAAATAAGGAAGAACTTTCTGATGGTGAGAGCAATCAACCGATGGAACGGCCTGCTTGCATAGGTCGTGAATGCACCAACACTGGAGACCTTCAAGAAGAGACTGCCATATGTCGGGGACTGTATAGGGCAGTGACGGCAAACCTATGGCACGGGTGCCACAGGTGGCACATGGAGCCATATTTGCTGGCACGCGAGCCATTGCCTTAGCTCAGCTCCAACATGCATGTGTGTGCCAACCAGCTGATTTTTGGCTCTCAGAGGGCGTTTTTGGCTTCCAGGGAGCCTTTGGGGGGATGGGGGAGGGCATTTTACTCTCCCCCGGTTCCAGGGAACCCTTTGGAGCCTGGGGAGGGTGAAACACAAACCTAGTGGGCCCACCAGAAGTTGGGAAACAGGCCATTTCCAGCCTCCAGGGGGCCTCCAGAGGGCAGGGCACCTGATTTCACCTTCCCCAGGCATTGAATTATGAGTGTGGGCACTCACACATGCGTGATAGTGCACAATGCACACTCTTTCAGCACCCAAGAAAAAAAAAGGTTCTCCATCCCTGGTATAGGGTCTCCTGCACCAGACTAGAAGACCCACAGGGTCCCTTCCAACACAAACTGTAAAAATAAATAAATAAAATGTGGTGTATTGGAAACAGCCAACAAAAGAGATTTGAGGTTCAAAAATTGACTTGATCCCAATTGTAGCTGTGAAGAAAAATACTTCGGGATAAAAAACTCCCCATTCTAATTCCCACCCCCTGTCTTAGTCAGGTGGCCCAGACGGGAATGTACCCAGACCGCCTGTGATCCTCTGTGCACACATACCCACAAATACATATAGAGGCAACATAGAGTAGAAACATGCCCACACCTAAAGACAACTCAAAAATAAAGATGCCTCCTCTGGCTATTTCTGGCAAAAGGGCCTGGAAAGAATTCCAGAAGCCATGCTCTGCATACTTTCTCTTATCTTATTTTGGGGGTGGTATATTTTCAGGCGCATCAATGATGTTCCCTGCTAGAGCATCAGGATAATTTGAAGAACTGTCTCCTGTTTTTTTTTTTGAGTGAAATATTTACAAGACTTTCACATTTTACTATTGTTTATAATGCAGGAGTACAAAGCAGCCTTTCCAAACTGAATGTTTTTTTAGAAGTGTTAGTCTACACAATCCAGAATTCCACTTAAGCCTTCGTATAAAGTCCAGGAAATGATGGCACAGAGTGAGTCAGAAAATGAAGAAAACAAGCAGAAACAGGGTAGCTATTCTTCCCCACCGCCTCTCCCAGCAGTTGAAATGGCAGCCATGTGAAATTTTCTGCATTTATCACACAGGTGACCATCACTTAACAACTACTTATTCAGTGACTAAACCTATAACAATTCCAGCCATTGCAAAAAGCATTATTGAGTCCAATATACCTACACCCTGCAATCATAGCTACAGTATGTGATCGCATTTAATACTATACTTTTTGCAATGCTTTGAATATTTTAGATTTTAAGATGCGTGGGCTTCAATGCCCGGAATTTCTCACTCAGCATGCTGGGGTATTCTGGGAGTTGAAGTCTACACACCTTAAAGTTGCTAAATATGAAAAACATTGCTTTAAAGAACTGGCCATGAATCTTGTAACTAAGTTAGAGAAGAGAGTTTACTCATAATTGCCCCAATAAACTTTGGATTAAAACTGCCCATCTTACACTGTATTGCCATAATTACAGAGTTCCTTATCAGGGTGTCCAGGGGGAAAGCATTTTGAAATTCCCTGATGTTTCCCTGACATTTCCCTGTAACTCTTGATCTAGTTAAGGCACGACCATAGATTCAATTCAATTCAATTCAATTTATTAGATTTGTATGCCGCCCCTCTCCGAAGATGACGTCATACCAAACGGCTAAGCCGTGGAGAAATATCAGTAGCTGAAGCAAATTGTTGCCACAGTTATGCTCATTTTTGCTTGCCTCTTCCAGGCAGCATGATCCTTTTTTTTTTACACGATTTTCCCTTGACTTTTAAACATTTAAACATTTTAATACAGTTTGCTTTCCCCCCCCCTGATTTATTCTGGTTTTTTCCCCACAAATTCCCTGATAATTCCCTGATATTTCCTGAACCACCGATTTCCCTGACAATTCCCTAATTTCCCTGTTTTTCAGGTTTGCTGGACACCCTGCTTATACAAGGTAGTCCTCAACGTATGACCAACATTGAGCCCCAAATTTTGATTGTTAAGTAACACTCAAATTGTTAACTGAGGTTTGTCCCCATTTTATTAGGCAGCAGCTGCCAAAAAGCCAACACAATTCTAGGCTGCATTAACAGAGGGATAGAATCAAGATCACGTGAAGAGTTAATACCATTTTATAAGACCTTGGTAAGGCCACACTTGGAATGTAGCATTCAGTTTTGGTCACCACCATGCAAAAAGGATGTTGAGACTCTAGAAATAGTACAAAGAAGAGCAACAAAGATGATTAGGGGACTGGAGGCTAAAACACATGAAGAACGGTTGCAGGAACTGGGCATGACTAGTTTAATGAAAAGAAGGACCAGGGGAGACATTAAAGCAGTGTTCCAATATCTCAGGGGTTGCCACAAAGAAGGAGCCAACCTATTCTCCAAAGCACCTGAGGGTAGAACAAGAAGCTATAGGTGGAAACTAAACAAGGAGAGAATTAACTTAGAACTAAGGAGAAATTTCCTGACACTTAGAACAATTAATCAGTGGAACAGTTTGCCTCCAGAAGTTGTGAATGCTCCAACACAGGAAGTTTTTAAGAAGATGTTGGATAACCATCTCTCTGAAATAGTGTAGGGTTTCCTGCCTAAGCAGGGGGTTGGACTAGAAGAGTTGGAAGAGGTCCCTTCCAACTCTGTTGTTGTTATTATTATGACCTTTTTTGCTTCAGTTGTTAAGTCAATCACTGCAGTTGTTAAGTTAGTAACATGGATGTGGAGAGAATTTGGCTTCCTCATTGACTTTGCTTGTCAGGAGATCACAAAAGGTGGTCACATGACCCCAAGATACTGCTTCCATCATAAATATGAGTCAGTTGTCGAGCGTCTGAATTTTGATCACGTGACCTGCAACACTCATAAGTGGGCAAAACAGTCATAAATCACTTTTTTCAGCGGGTCATTGTAACTTTGAATGGTCATTAAATGAACTATTTCAAGTCGAGGATTACCCGTATGCTTGAGCCTTACCTGGTTCTACCAATTATGTTGTATGAATGTAGCCTATGTACATTATCTATTTGAATGCATGCCTGTGAATATGGCCATGAGTAGGAATTATGGTGAGATCCTAAACCTCAACATGTACGTTATTAATCTCACTCATTAATTAATCAGACCACCAGCATTTCTAGGGAGAAGGCAGTCTATCCACTATATGTACAGAACACCCCTGCACCTGGTATTTTCTCATTAAAATACTGCCATGCAAAAGAACTAATAAAACCCTTCTATAAATAAAATTGTTTTGCAACTGTCTATCTGATCTCCTTAACTACGATACTTTTCTTTCGTTCATGGGGAATAATGCTAACATATGGCCGGGAGTTAGAAGAACAGACACTACTGGGAACTGGGAAATGTTCACCTTGTATTGGGAGGAGCACAGAATGATTGACTCCCCGCAGAAGCTGGGGAGGGGGGAAAAGTAATATTTTAGTGAAACCAACAGCTATTCAAATGTGAATAGGAATCTATCAATTCCATCAATTCCGATTCATATTTCAGGTGTATCTGCATGCAATCCTCAGAGTGCAGGTCTGGATAGAAATGGTCATTAATGAGCCACATACTGGTAAGCACCATTTTACTCAGCTGCTCCATTCATTTGGTAGGCATTTCACTAGTAATACGGTTTATAATTTCTGTTTTAAACACTATCATCTGTCTGTCTATCTATCTATCTGTCTGCCTTTCTATCCGTCTGTCATCTGTCTGCCTGTCTGTCTATCTATCACCTATCTATTTCTGTCTGTCTTTCTTTCTTGTCTTATCTATCTATCATCTATCAATCATTTATCTATTATCTGTCTGTCTGTCTGTCTGTCTATCATCTATCTACAGTATTTGTGTCTGTCTGTATTTCCTCTGTCTTATCTATCTATCATCTATCTTATCTATCAATCTATCAATCCATCTATCAATCATTTATCTATTATCTATCTATCTGTCTGCCTGCCTGCCTGCCTATCTATTGTTGTGAGCCGCTCCGAATCCTTGGAGAGGGGCGGCATACAAATCTAATAAATTATTATTATTATTATTATTATTATTATTATTATTATTATTAATATTATCATTATCATCATCATCATCATCATCATCTATTACCATCTGCCTGCCGGCCTGCCTCCTGCCTATCTATCTATCTATCTATCTATCTATCTATCTATCTATCTATCTATCTATCTATCTATCTATCATCTATTTCTATCTGTCTGTCTTTCTTCGGTCTTATCTATCTATCATCTATCTTATCTATCAATCTATCAATCCATCTATCTGAAGTTTTTGCTAACACAGAACTGCCAATGCAATACTCAGATTTAGGATTCCTTTTCCCCAAGTCCAAATGTAAAATAATGCACTTGGGGAAAAGGAATCCTAAATCTGAGTATTGCATTGGCAGTTCTGTGTTAGCAAAAACTTCAGAAGAGAAGGATTTAGGGGTAGTGATTTCTGACAGTCTCAAAATGGGTGAGCAGTGTGGTCGGGCGGTAGGAAAGGCAAGTAGGATGCTTGGCTGCATAGCTAGAGGTATAACAAGCAGGAAGAGGGAGATTGTGATCCCCTTATATAGAGCGCTGGTGAGACCACATTTGGAGTACTGTGTTCAGTTCTGGAGACCTCACCTACAAAAAGATATTGACAAAATTGAACGGGTCCAAAGACGGGCTACAAGAATGGTGGAAGGTCTGAAGTATAAAACGTATCAGGAAAGACTTAATGAACTCAATCTGTATAGTCTGGAAGACAGAAGGAAAAGGGGGGACATGATCGAAACATTTAAATATGTTAAAGGGTTAAATAGGGTTCAGGAGGGAAGTGTTTTTAACAGGAAAGTGAACACAAGAACAAGGGGACACAATCTGAAGTTAGTTGGGGGAAAGATCAAAGGCAACATGAGAAAGTATTATTTTACTGAAAGAGTAGTAGATCCTTGGAACAAACTTCCAGCAGACGTGGTTGGTAAATCCACAGTAACCGAATTTAAACATGCCTGGGATAAACATATATCCATTGTAAGATAAAATACAGGAAATAGTAAAAGGGCAGACTAGATGGACCATGGGGTCTTTTTCTGCCGTCAGTCTTCTATGTTTCTATGTTTCTATGTTTCAATCATTTATCTATTATCTATCTGTCTGTCTGTCTGTCTGTCTGCCTCCTGCCTATGTATCTATCTATGTATCTATCTATGTATCTATGTATCTATCTATCATCTATCTATCTATCTATCTATCTATCTATCTATCTATCTATCTATCTATCTATCTATCTATCTATCTATCTATCATCTACCAGCAGTGAAAGAATGAGTTTCATTAGTTAAAAGCAAATACGCATTTCCCTTTTTAGCTGCCCCGGAGGAGAGATTAGTCAATTAGCTCTAAACCTAGTTGCAAGTAAACAAAAAGGAGCAAAACAAGACATAGTTTCATTTTTCACCTCAAAAACAAAGAGAACCACCCCCGTTTTCTCCTCAGAAACTCCCAAGAGTGCTCCTATAAACAGCTGTGAGTTAAACAGCCGTGAGTCTATGACCTCTGTCACATTTTTGTCTGCCCCATTGTGTCTACCTCCGAGTGCCTCAGACCCCATTGTGTTTGATTTCCCCCTCAATAGTTTCACTAGTTTCTGGAAAATCACTGGAGAAGAGCGAAAATAAACTAATAGGTAAAAATAGCTCCAAATCTAATATTTTTGTTTAAGATCAGAGGAAAATCTCACCTAAAGCGTTTATCCAAATAAAAATGTGCGCGATGCACACCCAATATAAAATATAGATTAGATCAGTGTTTCCCAACCTTGGCAACTTGAAGATATCTGGACTTCAACTCCCAGAATTCCCCAGCCAGCATTTGCTGGCTGGGGAATTCTGGGAGTTGAAGTCCAAATATCTTCAAGTTGCCAAGGTTGGGAAGCAATAGATTAGATGACATCATGGGAGGAGGATGATCTGTTTTTGTACCAGCATACTAACAATTTTTTAAAAGGCAACGTAGTAGGTATCGGACCAGAATATCTCTGGGACCGTGTTCTGCTGCACGAATCCCAGCAACCAGTTAGGTCCCACAGAGTTGACCTTCTCTGGGTCCCGTTGACTAAACAATGCCTTCTCTGTGGTGGCCCCGACCCTCTGGAATCAACTCCCCCCGGATATCAGAGTTGCCCCCACCCTCCTTGCCTTTCATAACCTTCTTAAAACCCACCTCTGTCGTCAGGCATGGGGGAATTGAGATATTCCCTTCCCCCTAGGCTTATAAAATTTATGCATGGTATGTCTGTTTGTATGATTGGTTCTTTAAATTGGGGTTTTTTAAATTACTTTTAATATTAGATTTGTTTACATTGTCTTTTTACTGTTGTTAGCCACCCCGAGTCTGTGGAGAGGGGCGGCACACAAATCTAATAAATAAATAAATAAATAAATAAATCTGTGACTTTTGCTTTAAAATCCAAGCACTGAATCAACCCCCAAGGTAGCTGATATGTGAAGGATCCTGACTTGCACGCAGCATAAAATGATCAGGAGTTTGAAGACAGTCATGTGTGTTATCCAGAAATTCCTATGTTACTGTAAGGCTTGGCAGCATTAACTTCCACAGTGGAGGGGGAAGAGAGAAAGGAACTTGGCAAAGGCTAATTAAAGGACTTAATAGACAAGACATTTCTGCATTCCTGCTTTACAATTTAGTAACTGTTGCTGTATCTATGAGGGGCTGATTTAAGTCCAAGATACACAGCCCATCAAATTATATGGCAAAGTCCTTGACTGAAAGATAGGATTTTCAACTGGAGCTGCACATCTCTTTTTTGTTTTGTTTTAAAAAAAGACTTTATTTAAACCATTAAAACAAACAAAATTGACAAACGTGCTTAACAATGCTTGAGATTCTTTGCTTTACATTTCAGGAGTTACCCTTCGCCTCTTGTTTTCTTTATACATTTTAAATCAATTATGTAACTAATAGAGAAAAGGAAAAGAAAAGAAAAGAAAGAAAAAATAATAAAAAAGAAGAAAAGAAAAAGGAAGAAATACCAGTAGTCAACTATTTCCATTGACTCATGTATTTAAGCGAACTGTTTATAAATATATTCATGTAATTACTAAATTCTCAATTTGCAGATTGAGGATTTTCAACTGGAGATGCACATCTCTTAATTATATTGTTAAGGGTTGAATGCAAAAATTTAAGAAACATTCTTGCTCATCCGCTATCTGCGGTTCACAGTGAGACTAAATAGAAAAGATAGTAAAAACTGTTTTAAGTTCAGGCTCATCCTAATTACACATAAACTAGAGGTGGTTTTGAAATCAACAGAAACCTGTGGGTGAACACTTTAAGCCTTCCTTTCACTGTTTAACTCCAGTGTGTTCCTTGGGTGTTTTTCTCCAGGGTTAAACTCCAATATCAGGCAAGGCTGAGAGAGAAGAAAAAAAACTTCAAGAAGATCCTTCTAACTCTAAAACAGTGTTTCTCAAATAGTGGGGTGGGTCCCCCTGGGGGGGCGCGGAGCTATGCTGGGAGTGTGCGTGATCCTGGGGAACATGATTTTTCTTGCTGCAGGGAGTAGGGGTTTTTTTGCACCAAACAATAGCACACAGCACAGAGCAGGAGATATGAAGTGCAGATAATAAACTCTTAAGGGACATCGTGGAAAAACATTTAACAGGGATGAAAAGAAAGGAGGAGACGGAGATAATGAGACAAATATAAGTCTCCTGAAAGCTCACATTAGAGAACCACCTTTAAGCTATGGCGAGGGGGATGTTTGCCCAGCTTCGCCTGGTGCACCAGTTGCGGCCCTATCTGGACCGGGACTCACTGCTCACAGTCACTCATGCCCTCATCACCTCGAGGCTCGACTACTGTAATGCTCTCTACATGAGGCTACCATTGAAAAGTGTTCGGAAACAGATCGTGCAGAATGCAGCTGCGAGAGCAGTCATGGGCTTCCCAAGGTATGCCCATGTTACACCAACACTCCGCAGTCTGCACTGGTTGCCGATCAATTTCCGATCACAATTCAAAGTGTTGGTTATGACCTATAAAGCCCTTCATGGCATCGGACCAGAATATCTCCGAGACTGCCTTCTGCTGCACGAATCCCAGCGACCAGTTAGGTCCCACAGAGTGGGCCTTCTCCGGGTCCCATCAACTAAACAATGTCGTTTGGTGGGCCCCATGGGAAGAGCCTTCTCTGTGGTGGCCCCGACTCTCTGGAACCAGCTCCCCCCGGAGATTAGAACTGCCCCCACCCTCCTTGCCTTTCGTAAAGTTCTCAAAACCCACCTTTGTCGTCAGACATGGGGGAACTGAGATATCTCCCCCGGGCCTATACAATTTATGTATGGTATGTTTGTACGTATGTCTGCTTAATAATGGGTTTTTAAAAATATTTTAAATTTTAAATTATTAGATTTGTTATGAACTGTTTTATTGTGTTGTGAGCCGCCCCGAGTCTACGGAGAGGGGCGGCATACAAATCTAATAAATAACTAAATAAATAAATGTATGAATGAATGAATGAATGAATGTATGAATGAATAAATAAATAAGACGAGGAAATATGACAAAATCTATGTAGCGCTTGGCTTCACTGTGACTATGGTGGGAGACAAGGAAAGACCGGTATGTTTACTGTGTCTAAAAATGTTGACAGCGGACACTATGAAGCCAAATAAATTAAGTCTTCACTTAAACACATTACATCCCAATCACTCTGATAAGCCGCTTGAGTTTTTTCAGTGAAAACGTGCTGAATATTACAAACAATCATCCTAGCACAGAGTTGCGGGAGCGCAAAAGGTTTACTTCTTCCTGGGGGGGGGGGGGGGCGTGTAACAGAAAATAACTGAGAAGCATTGCTCTAGAACTTATATTCAAGGTCATTTTATGGGATCCTTAGTCTCTTTTCTTTCAGTGAAGAGACCTCTCAGGTTTAGTATGGGCAAAAAAGGGGCAGTTGATTAGGAAACATTGTGACAACTCTCAGATGCTTGGAGGAAGAATGGGATGTAAATAACAGTTACATTTAAAAAATTTAAAATCTCTTAACATCCGCTAAACCTTTGCCCATTTTTTTTCAGTATAAAAACTGTTGTGATTCAGCCTGAGGCTCCTCAGGGACCGGCTGGATCTCTGCCGGATCCATGCCCAGAGGAGGAGGACAGTGAACAGGAGGGGGAGGACCAGGCAGACGGGGGAGAGGAACGTCAGGAAGAGGAGGAGGGAGAGCAGCCTGAGACCCCCGGGGGGGGGCTCTCCCCAGCTAGTAGCCTGGATTCATTGGATGAAGACGCACAGGCTATAATAGACATGAGGCAGCGACGAGCAGCTCAAAGACGGGGCCAATTAGAAAGGTATTTCCATCCCTGAATTGGCAACAGCTGGGTTTGGGTGTGGTTCTCCTCAGCAGGGTTGAAAAGGCAGGCCCGCCCTTACAGTCTTGTGGAGAGTTATCAATTGGGAGTCCTGTGACCTTGCTTCGATCCTTGGTGTCTCTGATCTTGGCTTGTGGCCTAGAAGTCTGGAAGACTTGGGGGAGGCGTGGGTTTTATTATCTCCAGCGTTGTTCTTGCCAGCAAGAATCCTGTTTTATTGCCTGGCCTTCGTGAAACCTCTGTGAAGCTTCATAGTGTTCCTGTCTGTGAGAACAGTTTTTTGTTACCTGTGTTTGTGTTGAATTATATAAACTGCCTTTGCTTTTTACCAGTGTGTCTGGATACTCTTTTTGGTTGGTGTTGACGTCTGGGGGGACCCAGACAGAACAAAAAACTATCTACAAACCCGTCCATTTTTAGTCTGATTAAATATGGAAACTGTATCCTCCTAATTCTTTCTTGATTGCCAGTGCACTTAAGCCTGCACCGTGCAAATTTTATTTTTATTCTGAAAACACGCTAGTTGTTTATTGAAAAGCATGGCAAACATTTTCAATCTAACAACAGCAAAGAAGAAAACCAAAGGATGCGTTAATAGAAGGACTGATCCCACGAGAGGAGTATCGAGGAAGAGTCTCAACCATCCAGGTCATGGTGGTCCCAAAGGGGCTTTTGAAAAGGCAACTGGATTTTCCTGTGTGTTTTTTTCTCCTCCCCTTTGAAAACTTTTTGCTTCTCACTCAAGGAGTTCCTGAAAAAGCTTCTTGGATGAGAAGTAAAATATTTTGAAAGAAAGAAAGCCCAAGAAAGTCCAGTTGCCTTTTCAAAAGCCCCTTTGGGACATGTGACGAAAGGTTTAAGAAGAACAGTTATTCCAATATGTTTTGTATGTCACATAGAGCTCCCTAAGAAAAGATGGCATAGACATTCAGCAAACAAATATGGCTTAAAATGGTAACACTGCTTGGCTGATGGGACCTGGAGAAGGCCGACTCTGTGGGATCTGACCAGTCGCTGGGATACACGAGGCTTGAGACGGTCCCGTAAGTAGCCTAGTCATTATCCTTCCTTTTTCATTATCAGCAAAAATATGTTACACATATAGAATATACTTTGTCTACTATAAAGATGTAACTGCCTTGGATATGGCCCTTGGAGGGGCCGAGAGGCAAAAAGGAATCACCCTGGTATACCCGTATTTGGGTATACCAGGGTAATTCAACAACAACAAAAAAACGAACAGGGGAAGAGCCTTCTCTGTGGCGGCTCCGACTCTCTGGAATCAGCTCCCTCCAGAGATTAGAACTGCCCCTACCATCCTTGCCTTTCGTAAACTTCTTAAAACCCACCTCTGTTGTCAAGCGTGGGGGAACTGAGACATCTCCCCCTGCCTATGTAGTTTTTGTGCATGTGTACTATTGTTATTTTAGATTCTAATTATTAGATTTGTCATTATGTATTGTTTTTATCACTGTTGTGAGCCGCCCTGAGTCTATGGAGAGGGGCGGAATACAAATCTAATAAATAATAATAATATAGAATACCTCCGAGACCGCCTTCTGCCGCACGAATCCCAGCGGCTGATTAGGTCCCACAGAGTTGGCCTTCTCCGGGTCCCGTCGACTAAACAATGTCATTTGGTGGGACCCAGGGGAAGAGCCTTCTCTGTGGCGGCCCCGGACCTCTGGAACCAACTCCCCCTAGATATTAGGACTGCCCTCACCCTCCTTGCCTTTCGTAAGTTATTAAAAACTCATATTTTGCCGCCAGGCATGGGGAAATTAACACCCCCCCCCCCAATTGTCAAGGTTGGTGTATGGTTTGATTGGATTGTGTGATTATTTTATTATAAGGGTTTTAAACTGTATTTTTTAATAATTGGATTTGTGCACTGTTTATGTTGTTGTGAGCCGCCCCGAGTCTTCGGAGAGGGGCGGCATACAAATCTAATAAATTATTATTATTATTATTATTATTAATATAACTCTTCCCTGATACCAAGCTGAGGGGACAAGATCCTGTGGTGTAGAGATTAAAGCTAATGCCTTACAGGCCGACTTCCTGGGTTTAAATCCTAGTAAGGGTATGGCTAGTTAATGACAGCAAAATACCTTGAAATAGATCTATACTAGTTTCCCTTCCTTTTCATTATCAGCAAAAATATGTTATACACACACAAAATATTTGTTCAACAGTTTTCTTTAAACTGTTTTTTAAATTTTAAACTTGTTTTTGGAAGTACACTAAGAAGTAGAAATCAGTAAAACAATAACATTTATGGTCTTCATGCTTAAAACATACTTATACATGGCTATTCTGTTCTAGGGAAAGGTATCGCAGGTACTAGACTAGAACTCAATTCTTGCTCTTTCTCCCCAAAATAGCAACAGAACAGTCTATGTTCATTGCTTATAGGAACAGGGTGAAGAACAAATAATGGTGGTTTGGTAGAAAACAATTACTACGTTTCCAGTCTGGATCCTTTGCTTCCTTAAGACACTTATGAGAAATCTAACTCACATCCTATGAAGGGAACACTGTGATAAAGACTTGGATTTTAGGTATAATTCTCCACCTTTGGGAAAACTAAGCAGGAAAACTTAATGTAGCTTGATGAAATATTGATGAACTCTAATAAGTGATCAGGAATACAGACAAAGGTATATGATGCTTCAAAGAGAGATGATTCTTACTACATATCAAAATACCATTCTAGTAAGAAAATGCCACTATAGTACCATTTAATATTAAACAAACTGAATAACTGCTATGGTAGCTTGAGATTTCCATAAACATAGTGAATAGTTCATAAGTTCTTTGTAAATTGTCCCTGCCTTAGTCCATTGATTTTGATATTTCTTCTCTCATCTGTCTGAAGAACAAATAACCAAGTCATAATTCCTGTGAAGGGTTAAGTTGCATATATTTATTCTCATTTAACAGCACACGACACAGATTTAATATGAAAATATGTCTTTTATTTGCTGCAATACTGGAATTGTTGCCAGTTCATATCTACAGAAATGCTGAAGAAATTTTACAGAAACTGCCATTGTTTGACTCTTGGGTCAAAATCTTTTTGCAGAAAATATAGTTCACATAAGTTTGAGTTTGGAAAGAGTTAAAGAGAAGAGTTTGGAAGCTGTTGGTACAAGAGATTTTGAAGGGTCTGAATTCTGTAACTCAAAATGCAACAAATCGGAGAGATTGCTTAATGTTAAAATAATTAACATACAAAAGGACAGAAACCAGGGCAGGAAAGGAAACCAGTTCATCATTTTGATCTTTGCCTCTGTTTTTCTTATGCCTGTCACGCAAGTCATTTTTCTATTTCAGTCATCTATGTTCCTCATTTCCACCTTAGCAGGTTAAGCCTTGATTCTCTCTCTAGGGTGCAGCAATAAGAGCTAGATCTACAGTTTCGTGGTATAATTCATAGTAAGTACCAAAAAGACATAATTAGATTATTTTGATTTCTGGTCTCTTACTATTCATGCCCTTTCTGCCTTCTCAGATCACAGATGGTAGCAAACAGCTGATAATACAATTTAGGATTTGGGAAAACGCTCTGTTGAGATTTCTAATATAAGTATTAAAATATTATGGCCAAATTAAGTGGCTGTTATAACTAGCAATTCAATTAAACGGAAGTACAGTTTAAATGGCATAATGAGGGGGCTGAAATAAACATAGAATGATATAGCTGAACAATTATTCCACATGACTAAAAAAAAAAGAACCATCTATATTTTGCAGAATGTTTGCAATAGATGCACGAGACTCTATCCTTGCAATAAAATAAACACTGTATGATAACAGTTCTTGGTTTCAGGTTTCAAATAATTTAGGAACATTTGGCACAAACAAGCAAAAGAGAAGAGTTGAAAGGGAAGAAAGATAATGGAGACTGGAAATATGTGGACAAGGGGCTCAACTGGGGGGGTGGGGAAGGACCATTTCACATGTTGCAAAGTTTATAGGCACAAAACAATTAGGCATAGAACAAAGCCAAGACCCCTTTGCTTAAGTTATGATGGGCAATGAAATACACATGAAAAGGGAACATTTTAGGCTTATTTTAATTGGCCAGAGCAAATTTTATTCAGTGAACTCCAGAAATAAGAAAAGAGTCCCTCCACTAACCAAGAATCATCAAAGGTAAAATAAAATATTAAAGAGAATATTTATTATGCACATAATTAACCCAATTCTACACAGCATAATATCACATTTTTTCTGTTTTCTTCTTGTCCCCTGCATATCTCCTAGTTGTTTATATCCAACTCTGTGGCTCTTCCTCTCGACCATGCAAATTGCATATTTGGGATTGGCGGACTGGACTCTGGGAATGGTAGTGGGGTTTTTTTTGGGGGGGGGGCAATACAACCATGGACTGAAACCGAAGAGCTTCTCCAACATTCGGCTGGTTGCATTGCACCAAGCTGAAAATAAGGAGGGAGAAATGTGTAGCAGCAACTCTTTTTTTCCCATTAATAAAAACCCTCTTCCTTTTTTTTTTTTGGTGCAATGGACAGGAATGCATCTAAGCCAGTGGTTCCAAATGTGGGGCCCATGCCCCACAGGGGGGCAATTGGAATTTTAAACCTAGTTAATGGCTTTTCAGGCTTCCTACGTGTGAAAAGTTCACTTTTTGAATAAGAATGATACAGTGGTACCTCTACTTACGAACTTAGTTTGCTCCAGGTTCTTAAGTAGAAAAGTTTGTAAGAAGAAGTAATTTTTCCCATAGGAATCAATGTAAAAGCAAATAATGTGTGCGATTGGGGAAACCAAGGGAGGGTGGAGGTCCTGTTTCATCCCAGGAGATTCATACCTCTACCTAAGAATGCCTCTAATTACGAACTTTTCTAGATAAGAACCAGGTGTTCAAGATATTTTTGTTTCTTCTGAAGAACCATTTTCCACTTACAAACTTGAGCCTCCGAAACTGTAATCGGAAAAGGCAGGGAGAAGCCTCCGTGGGGCCTCTCTAGGAATCTCCTCGGAGGAAACAGGGCCGGAAAAGGCAGGGAGAAGCCTCTGTGGGGCCTCTCTGGGAATCTCCTCGGAGGAAACATGGCCGGAAAATGTGGGGAGAAGCCTCCGTGGGGCCTCTCTAGGAATCTCCTGGGATGAAACAGGGCCTCCACCCTCCCTGTGGTTTCTCCAACTGCATACATTATTTGCTTTTACATTGATTCCTATGGGAAAAATTGCTTCTTACAAACTTATCTACTTAAGAACCTGGTCACGGAATGAATTAACTTGGTAAGTAGGGATACCGCTGTACTTCAGTATCCACAATGTATTTATCATTGTTTTAAGTTGGATTCTGTAGGCTATAGCCTTGTACATAATTCAGGATAAACCTCATGATACTTAAACTGACTTATTTCTAAGCAGATACACCTATATTAGCACTGTTAATTACACTGTGCTATAAATATCCTCTACCTGAATTTATTCCACTGATGAATGTTCTTAATAATGATCAACTCATAATCTAGTCCTATTTAGCATCATCTATCACAGGCATTAGTCTGATTTTTGAAATGGCCTAAGTGTATTTTTCTTCATTTCTTGCAAATTACTTTGTGAGGGTTCCTTATGAAAACCAGGATAATAAATTTAATGAAGAGTGTCGTAGAACAGCTATTTCTGTCTTGCAGAATTAGATTATAGCCATTGAGGCTGATTAAACTAGAGAGCTCTTTACATGTGAAACTGCAGGTACCTTCGCATGCACAATATTCCCCGTCACAGAAATGTAGTATCTGAACGTTTCAGCATAGTTAATTTTGCACAATATGGCACTGCAGACCTCAGAAATAACAGAGAAAGTTTGAGTCATGTTTTTACTGCGGAGAGAAGGAGCTTGTTTCTCTTGTTTGTTTTCTCACAGATAAAAAGGCTTTTGAAGAACCCAACTATGACTTGGAAAACCTGGGAGGAAGATGGGTGAAACCAGGACTTTGTTAAGTATGGCACACAAAAGAGGAAGTTCTATGGTAAAAGTTCCATGACATCAGCATGAACATGCAATCGAGTTGGCTCTTACAGAGTGCATTTGTTTATGGCCAGGAGCACATTTCTCTGTCAAAGTTCATGGAACTGCAAATGTAGTGAATCCAGAATAGACACAAATACCCTTCTCTTCTTTCTCTGGACTATAAAAAGACCAGAAAGGGGTTCAAACTAGCGGCTTTTGAATGAGAGTGCTCATGTTCTATGGTTATTGCCTGCCTGAAGTCAAGCAAATCAGAGCTGGCTATTGTTATTATTTCTATTTAAAAGAAATTGCCAGGTCCCCAAGTTAGGTCTGTTGATTACCATTTGCCCACTGCTTCATTCTTTTTGACTTAATTTGTTAAGAGATGCACACTATTTTTGTGATGGAGAAGATGATAAGGAGATGATGTCTCCTACTTGGTTCCTTCCTCCTAGTATTGTCTTATGCACGAGGATCGCCCAGAAGGTAATGCACCACATTTTTTCCTTTCAACAATTATTTATTGAACACAACTAAACTTACACAGAAAGAATGATGTTTCTTCTACACTCTCTATTTTTACGCGTAATCTCCGTCCCGTTCTATAGCCTTCCTCCAGCAAGATATAAGGGTGTATATGCCCTGTCGGTACTACTCCTTGTTCTGAGTCACGAAACCATTTCTGCACTGTGTGAATCACCTCTAATGGGCTCACCATCTGTGCTCAGCGATTGTACTGAAGATTCTCCATAAACTGTACACAAACGTTTGTGAATGTTCCCAACAGTTTCTTTCTCTGCAGTGAGAAATTCAATGATGACACCGTGCTTGTAATGTACATCACTTACAGATGTCATTTCAAAACACTGCTGCAGCTATGCTATCTGTTTGAAGAAATTCAAAATTTAAACACACACTCCTGACAATTCAAATAATGTATATCTAAAGTTTTGCATTTGTACCATTACTGTAGGCTGAGAAAAAAAATGTGGCGCATTACTTTCTGGGCAACCCTCGTATTTAAAATATTCAGATCCTGCTTTTCATAAAAAAAAAACTTTAAAGTGATCTAGCAATGAAGAATAACACAATTCCATATTGGATTTAAGATAACAAATCTGTAAAGGCCACAGAAAAACCAGGGTCAAAAATAGAAAGAGACATAAAGTAAAATGAAACTTCCTGGGAGGTAAAAGTTGTCTTCACACCGTGGTTGAATAGCTAGAGAAATAATATCAACAGAGGATCTTTGCAGGATTATCCCACAGCTGTGGTGCCACCACGCAAAAGATGCCATGTCCACTCCTATATGATTCACCCTTGACAATAACAGTGCTTGGAACAGGATCTTAGACACTGAGTTTACAGCTAATGGGAATTAAATTCTTGAGCCAGGCAATTAATACAACCTAGCAAACATTACAGACCACGGAAGGGTTATGATAACACACAGTTTTAACCTGTTTCAATTGATAGGAAATAAAAAAAATAGCTCAGTCTCTCATGGTAAATGTGAGGAACAGCAAGCAGCAAAAGACTGTCTTGTCTGGTTTATTCTATACATCAGGGGTGTCCAAACTAGGCAACTTTAACACTTGTGGACTTCAACTCCCAGAATTCTCCAGCCAGCATAGCTGGCTGGAGAATTCTGGGAGTTGAAGTCCACAAGTCTTCAAGTTGTCAAGTTTGGAGACCTCTGCTGTACATGGTCAACCTCTAACACTTGCCTCTTTGCACTCGCTGCAAGGGCAGGATTACGTCCACTCTACCAAACATGGCTAAAGAAATAGTAATTCTAAGATGGAACTGCTTTTGCTGCTTCCCAGCTGTCTTCCTTTACATTAGCCCTCTACAAATAGATTGACCTGCGATTCCTGTCATCCTGGACTGGCATATCCACTGATGACTAGTGATGATGGGACTGGCATTCTCTAGCCCAGGGGTCCCCAAACTTTTTACACAGGGACCAGTTCACTGTCCCTCGGACTGTTGGAGGGCCGGACTATTAAAAAAACCTATGAACAAATCCCTATGCACACTGCACATACCTTGTTTTAAAGTAAAAAACAAAATGGGAACGTACTATTTAGAGGGGGGAGAAGGTCTGAAATTCATATATGTTTATGTTTTGTTTTTAATTTTCTTTTGTTAACATCTGATTGGCTATACAAGGTTTTCTTGGCTTATGAAAAATGTATAAAGATAGAAGGAAGCACTTTGGCATAATGGTTAATAAGATAGAAATATAATTGGTGTTGCACTTTTTGAAGGAACATTAAGGAGGGAATTTAATTAAAAGAAAATGAATGTAACTGTATGACAAAATTAGAAAAAAAACCTTTTGCAACTTTTTTGATGATTGATATTAGTTACTAACAAAATACCACATTTTATTCATGGAAAATTAGATGGTACACTGTGTTGTTTGAATGTATGTTGAGAGAAAAATTTAAAAAAATTACCACCACCCCCAAAACAGTCCTTCCTTCCTCTGTCCCTCCATTTCATTCTTCCTTCCTTCCTTCCTTGTTCCCTCCATTTCTCCTTCTTTCCTTCCTTCCTTCCTTCGCTCCTTCTTCCTTTCCACTTCTCCTTCCCTCCCTCTCTTTCCCTTTTCTTTCTTTCTCTCTCTCTTTTCCCTGTGCTCTTGTCACTCACTGGCAGGCCGGATAAATGGCCTCAGTGGGCCGCATGAGGCCCGCGGGCCGTAGTTTGGGGACCACTGCTCTAGATAGTTTGGGGAAGGCAGGTTTAAAAATATCACATTTGCCCAAGTCATCTTGGGAGGTGTGTGACAATGAAATCATGCCCACACAGCCTTAAGAAGCAGAAATGTCTAGAATTATGCCAAGTATTAAATGTGCAGAAATCATATTGTCACTCTTTCCTAATAATCCTCTTTTGGTGTAAAGATTAAAAAAGAGCAAGATATTAAAACAAATAAGAAAAAAACATATTCTCTCCACACACAAACCTTGTTCTATCTTTCTACTTATCTACCAAACGATAGTACTCTATCAACTCTAATTGTAAATTAATGTAAATATTAGATAAAAATATATAAACTTTAAAGATTGATAGTAATATGATTAAGTATGATTTATTACTCTGAATAGACGATATTAAGTAATATATACTGTATATAATAGACATGGATTTTGTATGGATATATACTTTTCCTGAAAACAACCGTAATAGAATCAACTTCAACCCAATATTATGAACTGATATATAACAAACTATACAAATTATAGATGCTAATAGAACTTGTGTATCAATTTCTTTTTTTCTTTGTGCCCCCCCTTAATACCCTTATTTTTCTGTACCCCCTGTCCCATCCCCCCCTTTTTCAATAAATTAATACATTATTTTTTTAAAAAAAGATATTCATTCTTTCTCCCCCCCCCCCCAAATGAATTCTATTTAAAAACTCCAACAAATCAACATTGTCACTCAGCCTCAATAATTCAGCTGTTTTTCTCCCAGGAAACTCTTTTGGCCCAAAGCTAAAGAAACATGAGATTATTATTTTTATTTTAAAAAAAAGAAACACTTTTATCGCAGACAATGTTTGGATAAAAATACCAGTGACTTCATCCTCCCTGACTATACACCCTTTTGATAAAGTGTTTGGAAGAGGTCGGGTCAGTCACCCTACTGGTCTAGCCAGTTTGGTCTCTTTTAAGTTCAGCTCCTATATAAATGCTGAAATGCTAAAATTCATGAATAGCCATCATTCAAGGGACGTGGATGTACTCTCGGTAGTTCCCTTTCGTAGGCCTGCAGCATACTGTCTAGACAGGAGCCTGTCTCTGTTTACACACAGCACCTGTGTTTTCCAAAACAGCTCCCTCGCTTTCATTCCCCCCCCCTGCCTGCCCCCAAAATGCCACCTTATCTCTCTGCACCATCTCCTGTGTAGTCTATAAAACAGAGCTGAAGCTGGGATTAAGGGTTCCTTGCTGGACAGCCCCACCATCAAAGCACAAGCTCCATTAACTCCAACGGAGTTTGAATCGGGGCAGGGTTTTGAGTCGCTTTTGTGTGCAAATTTGTCATGGTGGACTGGCCATTAACTGGATGTAACTGGAACCCTCAGGGCTGCCATGGGTCCACCACCTGGTGCTGTGACTCGACCAGAAAGTGCCCTCTGTTATCAGGGGGAGAATGTCACATTGGTCCTTATGATTGATTGGATTTCTTTGCAGGCACATAGTTAAAGTCAGAGGGCAAGAGAAAATCTGAACTGCATTATTTCAGACTCTTGGGAATAGAAGACAACACGTGATTTAAACAATCCATGTTATTTGTACAACTGAGTGAAATTCCACAGCCTTATGGATAGAGAACAAGAGAGGTTTATATCAGCTGCCGCAGGCAATGTCACTCCCCAAAGAAGGATGCCCAGCATTGCTTTCAGCTGGGTTTTCAAGACTATCTTAGGCAGACAATAACCATTCTGATTATACTAACCAATAGCAAAAAACTGCACATGATGCATGTTACTTATTATGGCAACATTTGTATTTTTATTGCTGTTGTTAATTATTTCATATTGAGAATTAAATCAAGTAAAAATCAGTAATGATTACATCAAGATAACAAGAACATCAAAATATACTGCTCAAAAAAATAAAGGGAACACTCAAATAACACATCCTAGATCTGAATGAATGAAATATTCTCATTGAACACTTTGTTCTGTACAAAGTTGAATGTGCACAGCAGCATGTGAAATTGATTGTCAATCAGTATTGCTTCCTAAGTGGACAGTTTGATTTCACAGATGTTTGATTTACTTGGAATTATATTGAGTTGTTTAAGTGTTCCCTTTATTTTTTTGAGCAGTGTATATTAAAAATGGGGAATTCAAGTACAGTTTTCCCTCGATTTTCGTGGGTTCGAACTTCGCGGAAAGTCTATACCACGGTTTTTCAAAAATATTAATTAAAAAATACTTCGCGGGTTTTCCCCACCCGATGACATCATATGTCATTGCCAAACTTTCGTCTGCCTTTAATAATTTTTTTAAAATAAACTTTAATAAATAAACATGGTGAGTAATAATCTGAATGGTTGCTAAGGGAATGGAAAATTGCAATTTAGGGGTTTAAAGTGTTAAGGGAAGGCTTGTGATACTGTTCATAGCCAAAAATAGTGTATTTACTTCCGCATCTCTACTTCGCGGAAATTCGACTTTCGCGGGTGGTCTCGGAACGCATCCCCCGCGAAACGCGAGGGAACACTGTACCTAAGACCATAAGTATGTTTGGAGATGCCTGAATAAATAATGAAAACTAGAGCAGCAAAAATGGTGTTGGATACCTGTTTTGGGGAAGGATATTCTGTAACTGGGACACCACTATGAGAAAAAACCTTTTCTTAACCAGATGAAGATGGTAGATAATATATTGTTCAGTTACCTTTCCACCAGACAGGTTGCTAACAGAAGAAACTCTCCTCCAAGTACTTAATCCCTATCTCTTCATGGGGCTTTGACAATAAGCAACACTATATGAATTGGGCCTGGAAAGAAAGAAGTAACAAACAGTCTGTGAAGTTATTTTAAGACCGATGAGACATGATCCAGGCAAGTAGTGCTAATCAGAATTCTAGCTATTGCATTCAACACTATGTATAGTTTCCAACTGTTTTTAGAGGCAACTCTTTATAAAATCTATGGCAGTCATCCAGATGGGATGTTATTACAGCATGGCTAGCATCAATGGAATCTGGTGAAAGACACTTCATGCCACAAAGTTCATCCAGGTTTCAAAAGAAGAAGCTCAACTCCATTGAAAATTGATTAAATATAATCTTCCAAGCAGAAAAAACAATTGCTGCCAACCTGCCTTCCATTGAGGACCTGTATACTGCATGAGTCAAAAAGAGGGCGGGGAAAATATTTACTGACCCCTCACATCCTGGACACAAACTGTTTCAACTCCTACCCTCAAAAAGTCGCTACAGAGCACTGCACACCAAGACAACTAGACATAAGAACAGTTTTTCCCCGAACGCAATCACTCTACTAAACAAATAATTCCCTCAACACTGTCACACTTTCTACTAAATCTGCACTTCTATTCTACTAGTTTTTCTCATCATTCCTTTCACCCATTTCCTCCCATGTTGACTGTATGACTGTAACTTGTTGCTTATATCTTAAGATTTTTATTAATATTGCTTCTTCATTGCTTATTTGACCCCTATGACAATCATTAAGTGTTGTACCACATGATTCTTGACAAATGTATATTTTATTTTATGTATGCTGAGAGCACATGCACCAAGACAAATTCCTTGTGTGTCCAATCACACTTGGCCAATAAAAATTCTATTCTATTCTATTCATAGGAATTAAGACAGTATCTTGCCCCATCCAATCGGCTACTGAATCAAAACACTTTTTCAATCTCACTATTATTGATGACAAGAAAAAATCAAGTTTGGTGTCATCTACATATTGCGGTCTCTTCATACAAAGTCCCTAGATAACCTCCTTCAATACTTTCTTATAGACATTAAATATTTCTATAGCAAAAATACCAAGCTGTTAAAACTTTTTCACCACAACTTTCTAAAAATGACAGTGCAAGTAGTAAAGACTCCAACAACTGCTTTGGAATGATGCTCAGTAGATTATATCAAATGCTAAGAGATTAAAAAAATGTTGTACTCTAACTGCACTCTTTCCATAAATCTTTTTTTAAAATCAAAAATAATCTCAGCTCAAGCAATATTCTGTTGATTTACAGAAATTGCCCAAATGCAGCATTCAGATCAGAGAAAATTCTGTAGTAATAATTTTAACTTTCACATACATTTATTGAAACAGGCTTCTAAAAAATTCTTGAATTACTCTCATTGGGTCTAGATGAAAAATATCTACAACAGTCTCCATTTATTTTTTAACTAACAGAGGCAAGATTCTGATGCGGAAAACCAGTAGATGGGGAATAAAGCTATAAAAATGGCAATCCTTCATATCAGCTTCCTATTTGAAATAATATGGACATTTATGTTAGAAAATAAAATTTGAAGAAGATCAAAAGTCTAGAAATATGAAATATAAATAAACAAATTAATTCAATTTTATCATATCTGCTGCGTATATGCGAGAATTATGTGATTCATTCCAAAATGTGATTTTAAGAGATTAAAATTTAATAATAAATTAAATAAATTTGTTATTTTAATTAGTAATTGAATTTAGACAAACAATTCTATGTCTTGGTTCAGTTGCCCATTAGTAACTCAGTAAAGTAACTCTTCCCTGCTTTCAGAATTGTAAGGAATTTTGTAATAAATATGTAACATGCAGATTTAATTTAGCTGACTAGAATCTTGTTATGTCTATTTGAGAGGGTTTGAGAAACTTGTTATTGCAGTTTTGCTTTTACTGACATGCAGTAATACCGGGGGGGGGGGGGGGAGATGGGGGATTAAACTGTAAACTTTTAAATTGTTTTGAACTTTTTATATAGAAAGTGGATATAATATGCATGCATGCAATACTCTTAAAACCACAGGGTTGGATGTAACCACAGAAATATCCATCTGCAGTGGGATAGGCTATTTCCTGGCCTCCTAAAGATTAATTCAGTGGGTTTTTTTATCACTGAAATGGGTTTCCATAAGCAGCAGCACTGGTTAATGATATATGGTGGAAAGTAAAACAGCCTTCCCAAAGGCGTATTTGGATTAAAGGTGGATTGGTTCAAAATGAGAAAAGTCTAAAGATTATTGGATTCCCTCATGCAATTAATGTTACACATACCAAAACTGCAGATAGGAACAACATATGTATATATATTCCTTATATATATGGAAGAAATGTGGGAGCATTCATCTGAGCATGCACACTGTGTTCAGTTCTGGAGACCTCACCTACAGAAAGATATTGATAAAATTGAATGGGTCCAAAGACGGGCTACAAGAATGGTGGAAGGTCTTAAGCATAAAACTTATCAGGAAAGACTTAATGAACTCAATCTGTATAGTCTAGAGCAGTGTTTTCCAACCTTGGCAACTTGAAGATATCTGGACTTCAACTCCCAGAATTCCCCAGCCAGCAAATGCTGGCTGGGGAATTCTGGGAGTTGAAGTCCAGATATCTTCAAAGTTGCCAAGGTTGGGAAACACTGGTCTAGAGGACAGAAGAGAAAGGGGGGACATGATTGAAACATTTAAGTATATTAAAGGGTTAAATAAGGCTCAGGAGGGAAGTGTTTTTAATAGGAAAGTGAACACAAGAACAAGGGGGCACAATCTGAGGTTAGTTGGGGGAAAGATCAGAAGCAACGTGCGAAAATATTATTTTACTGAAAGAGTAGTAGATGCTTGGAACAAACTTCCAGCAGACATGGTTGGTAAATCCACAGTAATTGAATTTAAACATCCCTGGGATAAACATACATCCATCCTAAGACAAAATACAGGAAATGGTATAAGAGCAGACTAGATGGACCATAAGGTATTTTTCTGCCATCAATCTTCTGTGTTTCTAACAAAGAACAGCTGATGTAAATCAGGCCAAGCAAATGAGTAAGTTCAGATGTGCATCTAATCCAGTGTTTTTCAACCAGTGTGCCGTGGCACCCTAGTGTGCTGCGAGACATGGTCAGGTGTGCGGCGAAGCTCAGAGAAAAAGAAAACAAGAGAGAAAGAAAGCAAGAGAGAGAGAAAGAAAGCGAGAGAAAGTAAGCAAGAGAGAGAAAGAGCGAGAGAGAGAAAGAAAGCAAGAGAGAGAGAAAAAGAGAGGGAGGGAAGGAGTGAGAGAGAAAGACATAGAGGGAGGGAGGGAGAGAGAAAGAGAGCAAAAAAGAGAAGAAGGAAGGAAGAGAAAGAAAGAGGGATGGAGAGAGAGAGAGAAAGAAAGAGGAAGGAAGGGAGAGAAAGATGGAGGGAGAAAGAAATAGAGTGAAGGGGAGGAAGAGAGAGAGAGATAATTTTTTTGTCCAAACTTTTTTTAGCCCCCCCCCCGCTCAATGTGCCCCAGGGTTTTGTAAATGTAAAAAATGTGCCGCGGCTCAAAAAAGGTTGAAAATCACTGATCTAATCAATATGATTAGACAGCAACTGTGGTGTTAGAGGAGAAATAGTTCAGATTCCTTATATTTACCATGGAAGAAATGTGAAAGTGTTCATCTGCGCATGCACAGTACTCATGCATTATGTCAGTGTGGGTGGGCGGAGCTTCCCTCAGCCGCCGCTAGTGGTTCGTGTGATTAGGAGAGAACCGGCTGAATCCCACCACTCCTGTGCACACCAGTAAGATCTACTAGAGTGGGCTTTTGGGTCCAGTCTTTTTCATGGTTGGTCCTATTCTCTAGAACAGCAGACACACTCATGCCCCCTCCCTCCGATCTTCAGAAGTCTGTGAAGACTTGACCAAGGCTTGGAAGGGAGTCAAGGTGGCGCAGTGGGTAGAGTGCAGTACTGCAGGTCACTAAAGCTGAGTGTTAGATATGCAGCTCAGCGGTTCAAATCTCATCACCGGCTCAAGGTTGACTCAGCCTTCCATCCTTCCAAGGTGGATAAAATGAGGACCTGGATTGTGGGGGCAATAGGCTGTCTCTGTTAGAAAGCGCTATTGCTAACATGTTGTAAGCCGCCCTGAGTCTGAGGGAAAGGGTGGAACAAAAAATCAATCAAACAAACAAACAAACAAATAAATGGAGGGCTTCTATGACTACCCTTGGGATAAATAAGTACAGTGTTCCCTCGATTTCCGCGGGGGATGCGTTCCGAGACCGCCCGCGAAAGTTGAATTTCCGTGAAGTAGAGATGCAGAAGTAAATACACTATTTTTGGCTATGAACAGTATCCCAAGCCTTCCCTTAACACTTTAAACCCCTAAATTACAATTTCCCATTCCCTTAGCAACCATTTAGATTATTACTCACCATGTTTATTTATTAAAGTTTATTTTAAAAAAATGTTTTTTAAAGGCAGACGAAAGTTTGGCAATGACATTTATTTATTTATTATTTATTATTTGGATTTGTATGCCGCCCCTCTCCGAAAACTCGGGGCGGCTCACAACAAGTGAAAAGACAATCCAATACATGATCCAATTAATTAAAATATTATAAATTTAAGAAAAACCCCTATACTAACATACACACACACAAGCATACCATATATAAATTCAACGTGCCCAGGGGAAGATGTTTAGTTTCCCCATGCCTGACGGCAAAGGTGGGTTTTGAGGAGTTTACGGAAGGCAGGAAGAGTAGGGGCAATTCTGATCTCCGGGGGGAGTTGGTTCCAGAGAGCCGGTGCCGCCACAGAGAAGGCTCTCCCCCTGGGGCCCGCCAACTGACATTGTTTAGTTGACGGGACCCGGAGGAGGCCCACTCTGTGGGACCTAATCGGTCGCTGGGATTCGTGCGGCAGAAGGCGGTCTCGGAGATATTCTGGTCCAGTGCCATGAAGGGCTGGACATATGACGTCATCGTGCGGGAAAAACCATGGCACAGGGGAAAAAAACTGCAAAGTATTTTTTAATTAATATTTTTGAAAAACCGTGGTATAAACGTTCCGCGAAGTTCGAATCCACGAAAATCGAGGGAATACTGTACTTTTAATTGTGGTTTTAAAATGTACGACTCTTGGTGTATCCATTTTGGTTTCATAATATATGACCTGAGTTTTAATTTTGATTATTATTTTGTGTACGATTTTGAGAGATTTGATGCCATTCAGTCAATTGAAGGGAATAATTTATAAACCCTGGCGAGAAAGGGAAAGAGATAAAACAGCTTGCAAAATCATACCTTATTTCTCTCAAGTCTTTTTCTTTTGAAATCATTAGAAAAAGATGCTGCTGGATGCTTTTCTCATTAACTCCAAGACATGTGCCAGTATCCACACAACTTCTTTCCCCCCCAGTTATTTATTGCTTTATTGGATCCATGGAGCGTAAGAATACATGTCTTTTCGTTATATGTCAATTATGCAATAAAAATGCAAAACTGATTGGTGGGCAACATTCATTTAAAAGGATTTTAAAATTACCCATTAACAACAGTCTTAAAAACGGCACATAAAGTCAAAGAAAATAGATTTACATAGGGAGTGAAAGTGAGCAGCTTTCACAAAAGTTGCGAAATTCCAGAAAATGGCTCTCTTCTGGGATTTCAGTAAAAATGCTATCTTATAGTGATCTGGCCAGCATGCTTTTCTTTGAAGGAGAAGAGCCAAATATTTAGTGTTGTCAAAGTTGGGCAGAGTCACTGAGTATAGAGGCATGTTGTTGTAGCTGATTTCAAATACGCCAGAGGGCATTTGCTGCATCTGGAATTTCATTAAAGATGATTGAAGAGAGAGGATAAGGATTCTATCTATCTATCTATCTATCTATCTATCTATCTATCTATCTATCTATCTATCTATCATCAAGCATGTATTAGACAACAGATAACAAATATAAGTATAAACAACTATGAATATATGAAATGGATATGAATAAAAGGGAACATTAGGACAGCAATGCTAGACATGCGTTTATTCACACCCCTTACAGACCTCTTAGGAATGGGGTGAGGTCGATAGTAGACAATCTAGGAGTAAAGTTTTGGGGGTTTGGGGAAGAAATCAGAGTCAGGTGCGGTTTACCATAAGTTTGTATCTATTATGTGCTCGTGTATTGTTGTGGTTGAAGCTGAAGTATTCATTGACAGGTAGGATATTGGAGCAAATAATTTTATGCACTATGCTTAGGTTGGACTGAAGACGGCGAAGTTCTAAATTGTCTAAGCTCAATATTTCAATTTTTAAAAAAATTGTTGTTAGCCGCCCCGAGTCTTCGGAGAGGGGCGACATACAAACAAACAAACAAACAAACAAACAAACAAACAAACAAAGTATTCTGATGCAAGCAGAGGAATGGAGGACTCTTCTCGTGAAATATCTCCGTACTCGTTTGATTGTATTAATGTCTGATGTGCAGTGCGTGTTTCAGACAGATGAGCTGCTCTAGCAAAAATTTTGTATGCCCTAGTTTGTAGTTCAATATTACTAGCGAAGAAACTACACAAGATTAGGTTAACAAATTTTAATGCTTTTTTGGCAATACAGTTACACTGAGCGTTGGCACTTAGATCATTAGAGATGAGTACTCCAAGGTCCTTGACAGAGTGAGGGTCATCCACAAGGTCATATCTCCCCAGCTTGTATTTTGTGTTTTGATTTTTTCCTACTTATTATTCAGATGCAACACTGCAAAGCAATGATCAATACAGGAATACAGCGATCCCTCATTTTTCGCGGAGGATGAGTTCCAAGACCACCCGTGAAAAACGAATTTCCGTGAAGTAGAGGAAAGATATTTTTTTATGTATTTAACGAGTATTTGGACTTTAAAAAACCACCCTTTGCATTAAACAGTCATTCTATAATGTTTCTCAGCTGGAACTACATATGATATCCTACAAGTTTCTTTAATAGAGTACAGTAGTACTGTAGAAGAATTTTATGAATTTTTAATGGAATTAAAATTTTCAATGGATTTAATGGATTTAAGCCCCCTTTGAAAACCTGTGAAGCAGCGAATCCGCAAAAGATGAACTGCAAAGTAGCGAGGGTACTGTTACTGTAGCCCAAATGGAATCCAGCCTGTTCCTTGCCAAGAAGTCTGTTATCAATAACCCAAACGCAAAACATGTTTGGAGTATAGCTTAGCTGTGATGTCAAAGAGGCTTATTGGCAGTGAAGGGCTACCAAAATTTTTACTATCACACTGTGGGCATGGTTTATGCAGGACACCCAGCATTTTCTTTCAACGTCTTTTAGTGCAAATTGGGTGCTCTGGGGTGGAGCTCCATTTTCGCTACCCCACTGTGTTCCCCCCCCCCCCCCGGTACGGTCAGCAGCCCACCCCTGGAGAATTTCACTTATCTCGCTTGAAAACTAGGATTGTGATGCTTAGGTTCTAGCCTTCTAGAAAATGGCCAGAGAAATGTATATAATTGAATATCTTGTCCAAAATAAGACTCTACACCCCTTCCATACAGTATTTAAACAGATCATCAGGAAGAAAATTTTCACTTGATTTGAGAAAAGGGACTTAAGCAGTCATTCGAGCTATTTCCTTGTGACTGGGGACCAGGATTCAGCATTGCTGGACTAAAAAATAATATTGAAGTTGATATATAGATGAGAGGATGTAAACAGAAATGGAAATGTTGCTTCCATCCAGATTTAGATAGCCTTGTGTCTTAGGCAGTGGTTCCCAACCTTTTTTTGGCCATGTCCCACCTAAGCATCTCTAAAATCCTGAGGCCTCCCCCCCATGAGATATAGTTCTTATTATTCAAAAAGTGAACTACTCACGAGGATGAAGCCTAAAAGGCCATTAACTAGGTTTAAACAAGGTTACAATTGCCCCCATTAAAATGAAATTGCCCACAACAAATTGCAACAAGTCCTTGTCTCGTCTAAAAAACTGAAGAATTAGTTTTCTTTACCTTATTAGATTTAATCTGACATTTTGATTTATTTGATATATATCTCTAACCACAAGTATTTATGGCTATTCGGTGTTTGTATATTCAACATTTAATTTAGATTTTGAATCTTTAAATTCTAACCAGCACCACTGGTTTTCAGCATCCTTGGGATCAACATCCCTGATCACAGGAACCAGTAATTGCATCAACTGGCAGGTACACGAGGAACTTTGGAGTGGTTGACCCAGAGAAACCTCATCACAATGGTGTATTTTTATGCTTCTCAAATAAGCCTTACACTTGTTCTTTCATAATTATTAAAGAATTGTTTCAACAGTTTTTAAAATAACAGAGAAAAAATCTGTGGCATTAGAAACAATTTTAAAGATGATCATAATAACTATAGTTAAAGAAGGAAGTATAAAAACTCCCTTCTGTGTTGGGGGATATCTTTGTAAAATTTGGATTTCCCCAGCTGTAAAGAAACATAAAAAATAGTATAGCCTCTGCCTACCAGGAGTCAAACATACTAAAGTCCAAACTTTATTAATATAATATTTAAAAAAATAGAAATACATTTAATAAAATAGAAATACACTTGCTGTTTTAACATAATATGCTACATTCTAATAAGTAAGTCATATAATAGCTTAATTGATTGTCTAATTATACAAAACATTTTTAAAAATCGCTAAGTTTCCACAACATATAGCAACTATCTAACTCCATTTTAGCCTTATGCTACATAAATCTAGTCTGCTTTCTAGTTTTATGTTTAAGTTCAGATCTTGGGAGCCCTGCTCTTATCCAAACCTACTTATTCTCACAAGACACTTTATATGATATATAAAGTTATGAGATCCACTCAGATTTGGACTCTGATGGGACAGGGCTTATGGAGTTGACTTAGGAGGGGTCTAGGAATAATTTGGGTTTGTGTGCCTAAACAAAGTAGACCAGGTCTTCGGGCCAGTGAGACCTGTGTAAGGATATCTTGCATTTATATACATTTCAATGTTCATAGCACTTTCTAATAAGGACAATAAGACAATCTTATAAGGTAAACCAATAGTATGTGATTTTGCAAAAGAAGATGAATCTGAAAGAAGAGTTGTTTTGGTACAAGTGAAGAGTGGATTAAGCCTTAACACAGAGACACCCCCCCCCACACACCTATCTATCTGTCTGTCTGTCCGTCTGACCGACTATCCATCCATCCAGTTGTTTTTCTGTCAAATCCTGTAAGGGTATGTCTAGCTGATGAGGCCATAATAAGGCTGAAATAGATCTATACTAGGCTGCCTTCCTTTTCACTTATCAGCAAAAATATGTAATTACAGTGGTACCTCTACCTACAAACACCTCTACTTACAAACTTTTCTAGATAAGAACCAGGTGTTCAAGATTTTTTTGCCTCTTTTCAAGAACCATTTTCAACTTACAAATCCGAGCCTCCAAAACTGTAACCGGAAAAGGCAGGGAGAAGCCTCTGTGGGGCCTCTGTAGGAATCTCCTGGGAGGAAGCAGGACTGGAAAAGGTGGGGAGAAGCCTTTGTGGGGCCTCTCTGGGAATCTCTTGGGAGGAAACAGGGCCTCCATCCTCCCTGTGGTTTCCCCAATCGCACACATTATTTGCTTTTACATTGATTCCTATGGATTCGGGGTTTTTCCCGTGTAAGTTTCAGAGATTCCTGGCGACATTTCGACGAGGTCCCACTCGTCACCTTCAAGCTGGTGCTTTTTTCCTTGTGCTAGGGTGAACACAGCGTGAACTGAGCTGCCTTCCCTCTATAAATACTTGATACGCAATATCAAGACAGTGCATGGCACTGATCAAAAAATAGCCACCATTCTAAGCAATCCCAAAGACAATATCCAGCTAGAAAACCAAGGAGTTTATAAAATACCATGTAAAATCTGCCCAGCCATATTTATTGGACAAACTAATAGGAGAGTAAATGCACACATTGCAGAACATAAGAACGCAGTAAGAAAAGAAGAAAAAACTTCCTCCCTTTTCCAACACTTCAAAACTACAGGACGTGAAATTGATTTTGACAGAACTAAATTAATTTCCAAAACTGAACACTACAACAAAAGAATAATCATGGAAGCCACTGAAATAGAAAAACACCCCCACAATATGAACAAACGTGATGATACGTCCTGCCTACCAGACATCTGGAAACCAGTCCTCATCAACAAACATATCCCAGCCATGCAAACTGAAACCAGACCCAGAACAACACAGGACACCACCACCAATCACCCCCACCAGGCCAAACCCACACCTACCCTACAGACCAAATGCAACCACCACCCAGAAGCCAAACTACAGCAACGCCCCCAACTGTTGCAGCCCTCTCTGATATCACACAAAGCAAACTGACAAACACCATAAACACATGACCAGACCACAAACTCGCAGCCAAACCAAAAATGTTACACCCCAGGCACACAGTACTAAACAGCTAAGTAGTCTGCAAGCTCCCACTACTCAGGATATCGCCCCCAATCTGCAAACATCAACTAATCAGCATACATCAATTACATCAATGGCCCCGGGTGTTACCCCACTGCCTCACCAAGAAGTTTCAACACAGCTTGCAGCTGCTGAGCCAGCACTCCACACCCACCCACCAGTATTTATAGAGGGAAGGCAGCTCAGTGTACACTGTGTTCATCCTAGCACAAGGGCAAAAACACCAGCCTGAACATGTGGGACCTCGAGTGGGACCTCGTCAAAACGTCACCAGGAATCTCTGAAACTTAACACAGGAAGAAACTTGAATATGCCAAGACCTTTATATAGATATATATAAATTAACTGCCTCGGAAATGGACCTGGGTTGGGCCGAGAGGCAAAAAAGGAGCTGTGATGTTCCTTCAATATACCAGGGTGATTCGAGAAAAAACAACAACCATGTAACCCTTCCCTGGTACAGAGCTGAAGGGATTGGATACTGTAGCCTAGAGGTTAATTCTCTGCCTTACAAGGCAAAGGTTGCAAGTTCAAGTCCCAGTGAGGGTATGGCTAGCTGATGAGGCCAAAATAAGGCCGAAATAGATCTATCCTAGTCTGCCTTAATTTTCAAATTCAGCAAAAACATGTGACACACACAGACACATTCATATGTATATGTGTGTGTGTGTAGCTATTATGCTATATCACATATTTTCTGTAACTTAACTTCTGAAAAAACAGTGCTCAAATTCCAAAGGGAGTGGGTTCTGTCCACTAGCCCCATCTATTGAGACATTCTTCTAAGGTTCCTGAAAAGACTATGGTGATAGGGAAGGGGTGGGGATAACTGGATTAAAAAGGTTGGTGTCAAGAGTTCAGTGTGTGGTTTCATGAAAGCTCTCGTTCTTTCACCCCCCCCTACAAATAAGCATTTATCACAACTTGTCCTGACAGGCCACTCAAAGGCCCAATCACCCAGTGCTTCCTCCCAAGAACATGATGCTGCTATGAGTGGGTGGGCACTTGAACTTGAAATACCCAAAGGCTTTTATTGGAACAGAGAGAGGGGCCTTGTTTATACTCTAAAAAGACTACTTCATCTCCAACCCCTTCCCCCATCTGATGACAGACATCTCAGGCATTAGGCCTCTCATTTCCTGTTTCAGGATGAGCACTACACATCTGGTGAGTTTTTTCCTTCTGCCACAATGGCTTTGTCACAGAAGCTGTACTTTTGTTTACAGTAGAACACTTCCCCTCACAAGGGTGAATATTTATGTGAATATTGTGCAACGTCAGACTCAATGAACCTATGGCACCAGACAGTCAATAGACAACTGAGAATTTGCTTTGTCATTGGAGGAATGAGTTTGGAGTAGGGAGAGATGAGTCTGAATCTTCTCTAACTCCGAATAACCATTACAGTACTGTAGTCAATTACGTTCTTTCAGCATAAATCTACCTTGGAAGATGGTGGGTTAATGGGAAAATAAAATCACCCTTCTATCGTGTTACCCTGAAAATAAGACAGGGTACTCTCTACATGGGGCTACCTTTGAAAAGTGTTCGGAAACTTCAGATCGTGCAGAATGCAGCTGCGAGAGCAATCATGGGCTTCCCAAGGTATGCCCATGTTACACCAACACTCCGCAGTCTGCATTGGTTGCCGATCAATTTCCGGTCACAATTCAAAGTGTTGGTTTTGACCTATAAAGCCCTTCATGGCATCGGACCAGAATATCTCCAGGACCGTCTTCTGCCGCACGAATCCCAGCGACCGATTAGGTCCAACAGAGTTGGCCTTCTCCAGGTCCCGTCGACTAAACACTGTCATTTGGCGGGTCCCAGGGGAAGAGCCTTCTCTGTGGCGGCCCCGGCCCTCTGGAACCAGCTTCCCCTGGAGATTAGAACTGCCCCCACCCTCCTTGCCTTTCGTAAACTCCTTAAAACCCACCTCTGTCGTCAGGCATGGGGGAACTGAGATAACTTCCCCAGGCCTATACTGTTTATGTATGGTATGTTGTGTGCAGGTTTTTTAAATTATGGGTTTTTAGCTTCTTAATTATTGAATTTGTATTATATATTGTTTTCTGTTACAGTGAGCCGCTCCGAGTCTGCGGAGAGGGGCGGCATACAAATTTAATAAATAAATAAATAAATAAATAAATAAATAAATTCCCCAAAAACAAGCCCATCTCTGAAAATGAATTCTTCTCCAAAAATAAGCCCTCTCCTGAAAATAAGCCCTCCCTGAAAATATTTAAATGCATGTGCAACCAGTTGTCACCATTTCGATTAGAATTAGGGGGACAGAGCTGGAAATCTGGCAAGAAGAGCCCTGTCTTGCTCCATGCGCCCGAAAATAATAAGACCTCCCCAAAAATAAGGTCAAGTGCTTATTTCAGGGTTCAAAAAATATAAGACAGAGTCTTATTTTCAGGAAAACACGGTAATGTCTACTGCTTCGAGCTTCTGGAAGGAAGGGTAACAGATCAATATGCAATAGAAACTTATGAACTGACACTGTTGATACTTTAAATGGATGGTGAACAGTTTTATTTTTATTTTTTAATAGTTCTGCTGTGGTTTTGATCTGTACCACATATATTTGAGATAAATTAATAAAGTTAGTACATATTAAAAATTAAACTGAGATTTGTTTTGCCATATATAAACATCTACAATCAGTTATCTACCATGATAAGTGTAATGATATACAGTACTTACATTCCATTCATCCAGAAAGAAGGAACGGGGTGCCAAGAAATTAATAATGGGTGGAGGGAGCTAGTTATATCTTTTCAGAATCACAATTATTATTTTCATTGGCAGGTACTGATAGAGTTGAGAGTACTGATGAAATTGCAAGTAGGTTTTCTTAGAGAGGTTGGCTGATTGTTCCCAATAGCAGCTATAAGAATGGTTAGGAAATACTTGCAAGAAAGATTCTTTCAATTTTGGATGTGAAAAGGAAGTTAGAATGCAATTTGAGTCCAAAGGGCAAGGAGTCATAGATAGTGTTGGGTTGTTTCAGCTAATAATATTTTGGGTGCTGACTATTTCTGTCAAGTGATGTGAGCCTAGTTTTGGCCAGGAATTAGGAGTCCCAGATTCTAATCTCAACATGGCAGGAGTTCAGTTGTTCTGGGCCTCTCATGATCTTTCTGCCCAACAGATAATTGTGAGCATAAACTGAGAAAAGATTCCATATGTTCACTTTTTTTTACTTTGTGAGGTGGGTTCAAAACCATTAAGTGAACTTGTGTTGCTGAAAGTTCTCCATTTTATACCCAGGCACCTTAAACCATTATACGACTCTGACATTCCTATTTTAATCTCTATGGCCCTCCATGTCTTGGTTCCTGGTTACCTTCAGAATCTTATTCATTCGTTCATTCATTCATTCATTTTTTCCTTCCTTCCTTCCCCATCCTCCATCCATCCAATCAGATTTCTATGCTGTTCTTCTCCTGGAACTCAGGGTGGCTCACAGTAGACGAGTACAAAATATAAAGAAATTAATATTAAAATATATGAAAATCTCAATAATAAAACAAATAACTATCAAGCATAAGTTATACTCTAACACCCCTAAATATTTAAGAACCAATCATCCCCATTCATTCCATCACTCTTCAGTCATGGGCCAGGAGAGGATGTTAAAGTTTCAGTAGCCCCAACCCTGTCGGCAGAGATGCATTTTCAATGCCTTACGGAGGGCTGGGAGGGTGGAGCAGTACGAATCTCTGGGGGGAGTTGATTCCAGAAGGTCGGGGCTGCCACAGAGAAGGCTCTTCCCCTAGTCCCAGCCAGATGGCATTGCCTGGTTGACAGGACCTGGAGAAGGCCAACTTTGTGGGACCTAACCGTCCGCTGGGATACATATCCATTGAATTGAATCTAATTGCTATATTGCTCAATTCAGAAGAGGATGCTTCTGCCGCTCAGAGAGACATATGGACTAAGAGCCAGGAGACAAATCTTTGTGGCCACTCTAGAGAGCAGGTGTAATGTTTAAGGCTTGGAGTCTTGGTGGACAATCAACTAAACATGAGTCAGCAATGTGCAGCAGCAGCCAAAAAAGCCAACTCAATCCTAAGCTGCATCAACAGAGGAATACACTCCAAGGCCAGGGAAGTACTAATACCACTCTACTATGCCCTGGTCAGACCCCACCTGGAGTACTGCATCCAATTTTGGTCACCTCACTACAAAAAAGACATCGAAACTCTGGAGAAGGTGCAAAAAAGAGCAACCAAAATGATTAGGGGACTCGAAACCAAGACTTATGAAGAGAGACTGAGAGAACTGGGCATGGACAGCCTAGAAAAAAGAAGGTCTAGAGGGGACATGATAGCAGTTTACAGATACTTGAGGGGTTGCCACGGTGAGGAGGGGGTCTCTTTATTCCCCAGGGCACCAGAGGGCCGGACGAGGAACAATGGTTGGAAGCTGACCAAGGAGAGATTCAACCTGGAAATAAGGAAGAACTTCCTGACGGTCAGAGCGATCAACCAATGGAACTGCCTGCCAGGGGAGGTGGTGAACTCCCAAACTCTGGACACCTTCAAGAGGAGATTGGACTTCCATTTGGCTGGGGTGCTGTAGGGTTTCCTGCTCAGGCAGGGGGTTGGACTCGATGACCTAACGGTCCCTTTCAACTCTATTAATAAAATAAAATAAAAAAAATAAAGGCACTGGACATGGAGTGGGAAAACCTTTGGCAACAAAAGTTCATTCCAACATTTTTATCTGTGATGAGGTTGTTGTTATTATTATTATTATGTCAGTACAACACAGCAAACGAGATCACTATGCTGGATTTCGTATTTCATCACCAGTCGATGGTTTTCAAATGTCGCTGAGATCCTTTGGCACTGCGCCCAGCGTGCCAAGTACCACTGGGACCACTTTCACTGGCTTATGCCAGAGTCGTTGCAGCTCGATTTTTAGATCTTCGTATTTCACTAATTTCTCTAGCTGCTTCTCCTCAATTCTACTATCCCTTGGGATTGCGATGTCGATGATCCATACTTTCTTTTTATCCACAATCAGGATGTCTGGTGTGTTATGCTTCAGAATTCGGTCAGTCTGAAGTCGGAAGTCCCACAGTAGTTTTGCTTGCATAATAATAATAATAATAATAATAATAATAATAATAATAATAATAATAATAATAAGCCAGTTATAAGCCAGTTATAAGCCAGGCATAAGCCAGTGAAAGTGGTCCCAGTAGTACTTGGCACGCTGGGCGAAGTACCGAAGGATCTCAGCAGACATTTGAAAACCATCGGAATTGACAAAATCTCCATCTGTCAATTGCAAAAAGCCGCTTTACTGGGATCCGCAAACATAATTCACCGCTACATCATGCAGACCTAGGTGCTTGGGAAATGCCCGACTGGTGATGAAATACGAAATCCAGCATAGTGATCTCGTTTGCTGTGTTGTACTGACACAATAATAATAATAATAATAATAATAATAATAATAATAATAATAATAATAAAATTAGATTTGTATGCCACCCCTCTCTGTAGACTGGGAGTGCATCACAACAGATTAATTAAATCTGTCTTATTTTGCCATGTTTTGAGGACTGTCTACTTGTTTCTACACTTGTTAAAAGTTCTGGACTTATAGGAGTTCATTATAGATGCATACATATTTCTATGCTTGCACAGTTTTTACAACTGTGGTCCTATTGAAGAATTATATGTCTTGTAGCAATTTAGCTCTCTGGGAGAAGAAAGACCAGAGATGTACTCATTCTGCCTCTTGAATTGGGTTTATAGATCTCCAGCTGTTTCCCTCCTCTTCCCTATTTTGCTCTCTCCACTCTCTTCGCTTTCACTAACAATTCTATGAAAAGTAACTATAAAGCACCGCATTGCCTTTCTTCAGAAGTGGGCTAAGTGGATGACAACATACTGACCAGCAAATGTAAGAAGCACATCTTTCAGCTGGCAATTTAGCTAATGGAACTGTAAGAAGTACTCCCATGGCCAACAGTCAGGCTGGCCCAATGCCTGTTAAAGAACAAGTAATACTGACAAGAAGAGCTATTGGCTGGTTCAGCTCAGGTGAAACTGACACAGGCTACTGAGGGTAGTTCATAATCTCTTGAGGCTGTTTACATATGAGACTGGAAATTACCTAGGTGAAAGCATGCATTCAATCCAGCAGCTGTCATGCCCTTGGTTGTAGTCTATAAACAATCCTGAGGGGTTTGTAATTGGCTTCCTCTAACACAGCCTGAATTTACCTGTGAACATCCTCATGAGTCATGGCTGGTTTTAGTATATCCAGCTAACAGCTATGCTGAGTAACCCCCCAATAATTAAGAACCGGCCAACCTCTTTGGTAGAGATTCACAGATCTAGCCTTTTCAATATGTCATTTAGCTATAGTTTTGTCTAATAAGAACATAAGAAGAGCCATGCTGAATCAGGCCAAAGCCCATCGAGTTCAGCATTCTGCATCACCCAGTGGCCCACCAATTGTCCATGGGGATCTTGAGCAGAAAGAGAAGGCAAGACCCTCCCTTTCCCCTGACCCCCAACAAATGGTACCCGAGGGAAGCAACATAGAGGCATCACATGGATATCCGTTTCAATAACCACCGATACACTTGGCATCCTTTAATCTGTCTAATCCTGCCTTGAAGCTATCAAGGCTAACAGCTATCACGACCTCTTCTGGAAGTGAATTCCATAAACCAACGACCCTCTGGGTGAAGAAATATTTCCCTTGATTTGTCCTCACTTTCTTACCTAGGAGCTTTAGGGAGTACCCCCCTGTCCTAGTATTGTGTGATAGAGAAAAGAATTTTTCTCTATCCACCTTTTCTATCCCATGCAAGATTTTATACACTTCGATCAAGTCACCCCTTAAACGCCGTCTTTCAAGGCTGAAGAGACCAAGGTATTGCAACCTGGTTTCATAAGGGAGGTGCTCCATTCCCTTGATCATTCTTGTTGCCCTTTTGTGCACCTTTTCCAGTTCCATTATATCCTTCTTGAGGTGCGGTGACCAGAACTGTACACAGTACTCCAAGTGTGGTCTCCCTCCCTCTAGCCTACTGTTAGCTTATTATGTCAAGCATCTATCAATGTTGCTTATGCAATTCTATAAGATACACTCCCTCAATGGGGTATTTAAAAAAAGAGCAACTGAAAAGGAAACTAATTGCACTATTAATTCACACAGAGCTGTGTCCATATTAGTTTAGTCAGATGTGAAATAATGGAAAGGGAGGCTTAGTCATATTTACACATTTTAGGCTTAATTGTTTTAGTAGCTTATCAGCATGTAAGGGAAAAATGCTTTTTTTGCATTGAGATGAACCCAAAAGATTACATTTTTCAAGCTATTCCAAAAAGTAAGACTGGGGGGCAGGGGGGAGAGGAAGAAAATTAGGCTTTTTTTCTTCTAATGTTGTTCTAATGAGGTATCATCCCTTCTATTTGATTTGAACATTCATAATACTTTTTACAACAGCTCCATTTCATTGCTCATCAAATGGAATTAGTACAGCACTTTGATCTTAGTAGAATTGTCTTTGAAATATAAAGCTTTTTTGAAGCTTATCCAAAGTCAGCACAATTGGTAGTTCATTTGATATATCCACATGGAACATGATGTCTAGATGATCAACTCTAAAATGAAAACTAAAATATAATTTCCTTCCTTTGCAGCTATTGAATCAATTCAAGCTAAGATACAGATTCCATTCTTCTTAAAATGTTCACATTTCCTATTTCCTAACAATGCAAGTTTAATTCAGAGAATACAGTAAAAAGAATAATTATGAGAAAACAATAGTTAAAAAGTAGCATTTTAAAATACACTGCTCAAAAGAATAAAAGGAACACTCAAAAAACACATCCTAGATATGAATGAATGAAATATTTTCATTGAATACTTTGTTCTGTACGAAGTTGGATGTGCACAACAGCATGTGAAATTGATTGTCAATCAATGTTGCTTCCTAAGTGGACAGTTTGATATCACAGAAGTTTGATTTACTTGGAGTTATATTGTGTTGCTAAAATGTTCCCTTTACATTTTTGAGCAGTATATATCTGGCTCCACAGATGACACTAACTGTAGATTTTCTGCAAAACAATAGTGGAAACTTTTTACATCCCCAAATATATAATTTGCATTTTTTGGTACATCACTTAAAAAATATATTTCTCTGGTAGCCTGGAAATCTGATAAATTTCAGACTATTGGTATCATATAAATAAAGGATGCTGAGTACCATCTTACAACCATATGCCAAATATGGTAATAACAATAACTTCCTTTTAAAAAAATCCTGGCCATCTATGCTTTAAATAAAAAGACAACTCGCATTTAAATATATGCTGTGACTCAGTTCAGCATACAGTGATACCTTGTCTTACAAACCCTCGTCATACAAACTTTTTGAGATACAAACCCGGGGTTTAAGATTTTTTTGCCTCTTCTTCCTAACTATTTTCACCTTACAAACCTAAGCTGCCGCCACTGGGATGCCCTGCCTCCAGACTTCTGTTGCCAGTGAAGCGCCTGTTTTTGTGCTGCTGGGATTCCCCTGAGGTTCCCCTCCATGGGAAACAGCACTTCCAGACTTCCATGTTTTTGCAATGCTGCAGGGGAATCCCAGCAGCGCAAAAATGGGCACTTCGCTGGCAACGGAAGTCCGGAGGTGGGGTTTTGAGGACTTCCATGTTTTTGCGATGCTGCAATTTTGCTGAGGCTCCCCTCACTGGGAAACCCCACCTCCGGACTTCCGTTGCCAGCGAAGCACCCGTTTTTGCGCTGCTGGGATTCCCCTGCAGCATCACAAAAATACGGAAGTCCGGAGGTGGGGTTTCCCATGGAGGGGAGCCTCAGGGGATTTCCCAGCAGTGCAAAAAAAATGGGCGCTTCAGCTGGAAAAAGGGGTGAGTTTTGGGCTTGCACATATTAATCGCTTTTCCATTGATTCCTATGGGAAGCATTGTTTCTTTCGTCTTACAAACCTTTCACCTTACAAACCTCGTCCTGGAACCAATTAAGTTTGTAAGACGAGGTATCACTGTATAGAGCTATTTTTTTGGCTATATATCTGCCAAGCAAAACATTTTGGGACAAATTCCACCACATGAAGAAATAAATGCAAGGCCTGAATTCAAGTGGCTGTTTTTCTTTAAAAGAGAAAGGGACAAATTAGTCACACTTTTAAAAAAAGCATAGGTCACTACTTTGAATGTGAATATTGCTGAGTACATCTGGTCCTCTCAAACAAGAATGGGTGCACATTTTTCTGCTGTGTTGTAAGCCTGGTTTCTCTTCAACTTTGTTCCTGTGGTGACACATATTTGTATACTACTAAACCTCTCCTGTTTTTTGTCTGTTCCTAATCTTCAATTGGGTGAAATAGTGCATTGCAGGGCAACAGGTTCTGAATCAAGGTATTTCAAATGGGCCAACTTAAAGAATGTATCCAACATATAATGAGTAGTAAATATTTATTTGCCTTTCTATCCACGTTTTGTCTTTTGTTCCAGTTCTAGCATATGTACACAATTGTGGCTGCAAATATTTGTGTACGTGGGATGGTGGATGGTGAGTAGATGATCCTTCTACAGTGCCATAAAAACATATCTTCAATAAACAGAATGAATAAAATAATCCTTTCCTCTATCATGACTTGGAGACTGGTCTTAAGTGTGTTTGTGAACATGCTGTGCTATCCCCTACACAAATCTTTATATCATATTGTCGTCTATTCTAGACAAGTGCCTTGATTGCCTCAACTTAGGAAGGACAAAGAGAGTATTTTGTCAGAGTTGGAAAGAGAGTGATAAACAGTCACCCTTTAGACTCTCCTCAAGGATATTGCCTCATTAGCTCAGATAATTTTAGTTTACACACAAGAGGAGATTCTTTAGATCAGTGTTTCCCAATCTTCGCAGCTTGAAGATATCTGGACTTCAACTCCCAGAATTCCCCAGCCAGCATTCGCTGGCTGTGGAATTCTGGGAGTTGAAGTGCAAATATCTTCAAGTTGCCAAGGTTGGGAGACACTGCTTTAGATCAGTGTTTTTCAACTAGTGTGCTGTGAGACATGGTCAGGTGTGCCGTGGGGAAATTAAACAAGGGTCCCCAAACTACGGCCTGCATGTCGGATATGGTCTGTGGAGGCCATTTATCTGGCCCGCCGCCAGCCACCTCCATCCGAACATAAACATTCCCCTCACAATCCCTCCAGCTTTCAGCGACAGGAAGAGTGGAGGCACAGAGAATGCTCACTGACCAATCACCTTCTAAGATTCATCCTGACCACTAGCAATGAACCAATAGCAGGCCGCCTCTCATCCACACTCAAGAAGGTCCCCGCTGAGGCTGCCGTGCACTTGTCATTGTGTGGCCGTGGTGAGTAGTTGAAGCTGCTACTGCTCCCCATGGTCCCGATTTATAATCCTGGTCAGGACTGAAGGTAAATGTTGCCACCACTAGATGAAGCCTCAGCCTCAGCTGGCTATGTTTACCCTGATGGTGTATATTATTAACTATATCTATAATATGTACTGTGTTAGAGTGTCATTTTGTGTCATTTTGGCTGGTGGTGTGCCCCAGGATTTTGCAAATGTAAAAATTGTGCCACGGCTTTAAAAAGGTTGAAAATCACTGCTTTAGATGATCATGGATACAGCTTGACTTCAAAAAGCATTGTGCCACATCTACTGGACTTGGAGGATTTCCTGCTTATTCCCTCAGGGAGAACCCTGCACATTTGTCATAAAGTCCTTTGCCTCACCCTCCACAATTACTGACCTGTGTTTCTAAGTTCACGTTCTGTGAAAATATGCTCAGAGGTACCCAGGGAAAAGACTGAATATCCTATCCAGAACAGAGATTCGACTCAGCATGCATGCATTCATTCAGTTAATGACTTCTAATTGGGCCCATAATTATAGCTCTCCGGAGGATAATATTACTCAAAACAATAAAATGCAATTAATAAATAACACAGGAAAAGTACTTAAAAGCAAACTGAATGCAAGGCTGCAAAAAAGGCCCAGGAGAATCAGAATGTCCCAACCGAGTGCCAAAAGATATTAGCTTGGGAAGATCCTCCCACAAGTGGCGCTTTAAAAACCGGGGAAGCATTCTCTATGACTCTGTGACTCACTTCGTTTAACCTGGGGAGACCAGCAGCCACAACATTTCCAGTAGGAATGCAATTCACACAAAGGCATATAAATGAGTCTCCAGATCCATGATTGGCATTAGAAAGAGAAAGCGTGATAGGAAAATATTTCTTCCCCCTCTCCCTGCCAAATATAATTTGCTCTCTGACTCCTTAGACAACGCAACTTCTGGAAATATTCTACGCCATAAATGAACGAACCAGTACTTCTTGGTGCTGCCTAGGCCAGGGTTTCGCAACCTTGGCAACTTGAAGATATTTGGACTTCAACTCCCAGAATTCCCCAGCCAGCATTCGCTGGCTGGGGAATTCTGGGAGTTGAAGTCCAAATATCTTCAAGTTGCCAAGGTTGCGAAACACTGGCCTAGTAAAACGCTTTGCTTACTATGAGTGTTAAATTTAAAGTGGCTAGTTTGAGAATGCCCTGTACTTTGCGGCAAGATGGACACTTACTAAATTTGATAAATAAAACGAATCTTCAACTTTCTCCTTTATCTGATTACAAATACACACTGGGAAAACATTACGTTAAATTTAGAGCAAAGCGAGTCAAGAAGAAACTTGGGAATCATTTAGTAAAAATGTGCAACATGAATAGAAGCTAATTTGAAATATGTTAGTAGCAAGAACTGAAAAGAGCAATTCTTGTCAAGCTATAAAAGTACGACAAAATATATAAAAGGAAGGTACTAAAAACATTTTTTGGGGTAGAAATAAGGGAAAGATGATAAAAATGGTAAAAGATGACAGTTCAGAATGGTTAATAACAATTGATTACGGTATCAAAGAAAATGGCATTATATTAAGTTTTCGGTTCTCTTTTCAAATATATATATTGTACAAGCTGGGAGGAAGAAAACTTGTGGTCTAGAGGTTCAAATCCTGGTAAAGGTAGGGCTAACTAATGAGAGCAAAATAAGCTTGAACTAGATCTATACTAGTCTCCCTTCCTTTTCATTATCAGCAAAAATATGTTACACACACACACACACAAATACAAAGAGGTAGTCCTCGAGTTACAACAGTTCAAAATTGCAACATGGTCATGTGATCAAAAATCATATGGTTCATATTTATGACTGATGCCATGTCCCAGGGTCATGTGATTCCCTTTTGCGACCTTCTGACAAGCAAAGTCAATGGGGAAGCCAGATTCACCTAGTAACTGTTCTGTCGGGCTCTCTGGTACACTCCTCCCAAAAATTCACAGGTACAAATTTCAGACACACATACGTTTGAAAATTCAAAACAATGTTCTTTATAATGAAAAGTCACTTAAACTAAGCCCTCTTTTGGTACAGCAAAGAGCACTCATCTCCATACAAACTGGTAATTTGTACAAGTCCCTTATCAGTTCTGTGATACTTAGCTTGCAGCTGTGAGGCAATTCACAGTCCTTCTTCTTTCACAAAGTGAAACACACTTTGCTCTGGTTTAGTTTCAAAGCAGGGAAAAATCAGCACACAAAAAGTCAAAGTCAGTAAAGCAGTCACGAAACACAAGGATCAGATAACCCTCCACAATGACCAAACCCACAGGCTGCTCTTTATAGCAGCCTCACTAATTACCACAGCCCCACCCAACCACAGGTGGCCTCATTTTCTTTGATAATAATCTCTCAGTTGTTGTTGCCTATGCATTGCTCTCCGCATGCATGGCTGTATCATTAACTCTTGTTCTGAATCCAAGGAGGAGCTAGATAATTGATCTCCTTCTGAGCTGTCTGCCACACTCTCCTCCTCCCTGTCACTCATGTCTCCTTGGTCAGAGGAGCCTTCATCAGCAGATTCCACCGGGGGCAAAACAGGCCTGCAGCATGTGGATGTCTCCCCCACATCCACAGTCCTTGGGGCAGGAGCTGGGCCAGAGCTAACCACAACAGTAACCAGGTTACTAACTTAAGAGCCACAGGGATCAACTTAACAGAGGCAAAAAAGGTTCTAAAATGGGGCAAAACTCTCTCTCTCTCTCTCTCACACACACACATATTCAATCTTTTATTAATTTGATTATACATGTAAAATAATATTGCTTTAATGTATTTGATGAGGTACTCAAAATTTATTTACAGCCTACCCTTTTTCCAGCAAAGCACTTCCTAATTATCCTTTTATTAAATTATCAACGGCTCAATATATTCACTTTACCAGAGGCTTGAAAGCACTTAAAGGATCCTTTAAAAGGTACCTAAGCTGATTTCAGGAAATCAGAGGCCTATCTCAGGTTATTTGGTTTAATCTTTTGCTAAACATCCAAAAGCTATGGCTATAAACAAATAACTTACACACCCTGTAGAGCAGGGGTCCCCAAACTTTTTACACAGGGGGCCAGTTCACTGTCCCTCAGACTGTTGGAGGGCCGGACTATTAAAAATACCCTGTGCTTTTCTTAGTGCCGCTGCCTTGAGGGAGGAGGAGGTGAAGTGGAGCAAGTCCCCAATTCCTTGCCGAGTTTTCTCTTTCTTTCTCTCTCTCTTCCTTCCTCTCCTTTTTTTCTCTCTCTTTCTCTCTCTCACTCTCTCACTTTCTTTCTTTCTCTCTCACTCACTTTCTTTGTATCTCTCCCTCTTCCTTTCTATCTCTCTCTATCTCTCCCTCTTTCTTTCTCTCTCTCTTGCTTTCTTTCTCTGTCCCTCTTTCTCTTTTTCTTTCTCTCTCTCTATTGACTTCTTCCTCTCTCTCACTCACTCTATCTCTCCCTCTTCCTCTGTCCCTCTCTATCTCTCCCTTTCTTTCTTTCTCTCTCTCTGTCCCTCTTTCTCTTGTTTTCTTTCTCTCTCTCTCTCACTATCTCTTTCTCTCTTTCTTTCTCTCTGTCCCTCTCACTTGATTTTTTCTCTCACTCACTATCTCTCCCTCTCTATCGCTCCCTTTCTTTCTCTTTCTCTGTCCCTCTCTCTCTTGCTTTCTCTCTCTCTCTTGCTTTCTTTCTCTCTGTCCCTCTCACTTGATTTTTCTCTCTCTCACACTCTTTCTCTCTTGCTTTCCTTCCCTCTCTTGTTCTCTCTCTTGCTATCTCTATTTCTCTCCCCCATCTCTTGCGCTCTCTTTTTCTCACTTTCTTTCTCCTTTCTTTCTATCTCGCTCTCTGTCTGTTGATCTCTCTCTCACACACTCTCTTTCTCTCTCTCTCTTGTTCTCTCTTTCTCTCTTCCTTACCTCTCTGTGGAGGTCGGGGGCAGGGAGGCATGGCACCGGCACATCCGCAACGGGCAGGGGCGGGGGCAGCCACGTCTCCCTTCTCCCACTGCCTATGTCTACCGTCGGCGCCTCCCGCCAAGTCGGCAGCCGGCGCTGCAGGTTTCTCGGGCGGGAGCTGCCACTTCCCTCCAGGCAGCCGATCCAGGCGGCTGTAGAAAGTGCAATAATCTCTGAACTTTCTACGGCCGCCTGGCTGGGCTGCCCAGAGGGGAGTGGCAGCTCCCACCCGAGGAACCTGCAGTGACGGCCACCGGCGTTAGATATAGGTGGGAGAAGGAAAGGGAGCCACGGCCGCAGCTGCTCCCCCCACCGCGGATGGGCAGGTGCTGAGCATCTCGGTTGTGGCCTCTCCACCCCCATTCCCCTACCAGCCCACCTGGCGTGGAGCGGGGAATCTTGGCACCAGCATTTATAGTGGGCGGGCCTTGGCCGCGGCTCTTTTTTTCACCCACCGCCGTCGCCTCCAGCCAAGCTGACAGCAGTCGCCGCAAGTTCCTCGGGCGGGTTCTGCCACTTTCTAATAATCTCTGCACTTTCTACGGTTGCCTGGCTGGGCTGCCCAGAGGGAGTAGCAGCTCCCACCCAAGGAACCTGCAGCGATGGCTGCCGGCGGGAGAAGGAAAGGGAGCCGCGGCCGCCCCTGCTGCTGCGGATGGGCGGCTGCCAAGCCTCTCGGTTGTGGCCTCTCCGCCCCCATCCCTCTGCCAGCCCACAAGGGGATGGGAAGTGCGCGTGCACGCGCAACATTCAGAATAAGAAAAACCTTCACCATTCAAAAAAGAAAAACTAGCCGGCCTCGCACTTTCGTCACTCCCCGCCCCCAACTCCAACACCCAGCTCCATGTAAAATCTCGTGTGCTGCCGCGGGCCGGATAAATTGCCTCAGCGGGCCGCATCCGGCCCCCGGGCCGTAGTTTGGGGACCGCTGCTGTAGAGAATTCTGAAAATGTACCCTTACAGATAAAAAGTAAGAACTGCAGTTTGAATTCTTCCAGTCTTCCAACAGAAAATTATTTTCACAAGGACAAAAGTAAGCTGCAGCCTTCTTATAAAACAGAACAGAATAGAATTCTTTATTGGCCAATCATGATTGGACACACAAGGAATCTGTTATTGGTGCATATGCTCTCAGTGTACATAAAAGAAAAGATACATTTGTCAAGGATCAATTATTGTCATAGGGTGCAAATAAGCAACCAGGAAACAATCAATATTAATATAAGTAGTGAGGATCCAAGCAATAAGTTACAGTCATACAGACATAAGTGGGAGGAGATGGGTGACAGGAACAATGAGAAGACTAATAGTAATAGCAATGCAGCCTTAGTAAATATTTTGTATTATAAACATTTGTACATTACATTAATAATGAAACTGGGACTATTATATAGTGAGAGGAATAGACAACCTGCAGTCTGTAATAGGATAGACTCGAGTATATTAATCTGTGCCAGAATATCTAGATTAATCCTTAGAAGAAGCAGCTTTACTGAAAAATAAACCCCATCATTTCTGCAAGCAGGCGTCTTGCTTCTCATCAATTTAGGATGTCACTAAAGCTGTCAATAAATACATGGATGACAAGCCCCTCCTCCCATATATAAATGTCATTTTAATGGTCAGCTATTCCTTCATACTATATTGGTTCCTAATTGTATAATATCAGAGCTAAATATAACATGGTGTTTGTTATCTTTGAGTCCCTAATAACCCAGTACTGCTACCTCCAGTCTCCCAACTACAATTTACAGCTTTCGTGGGTTCTGATGTGAACATTTAAACATCATCCTCCCCTAACCGTATACTGCAAGCAGGGAGGCTTTTGCCATATATGTTTGCATCCAACACAAGGCAGTTTGTGAAAGGAAAAATATTTATTCCAGGGCAGTTTAGTGTTGGTTATGACCTATAAAGCCCTTCATGGCATCGGACCAGAATATCTCCGGGACTGCCTTCTGCTGCACGAATCCCAGCGACCAGTTAGGTCCCACAGAGTTGGCCTTCTCTGGGTCCCATCAATTAAACAATGTTGTTTGGCAGGACCCAGGGGAAGAGCCTTCACTGTGGCGGCCCCGGCCCTCTGGAACCAGCTCCCCCCAGAGATCAGAATTGCCCCCACCCTCCTCGCCTTTCGTAAGCTCCTTAAAACCCACCTCTGTCGTCAGGCATGGGGGAATTGAGATATCCCTTTCCCCCTAGGCCATACAATTTATGCATGGTATGTTTGTGTGTATGTTTGGTTTTTAATAAGGGTTTTTAGTTATTTTAAATATTAGATTTGTCATATGCTGTTTTATTATTGTTGTTAGCCACCCCGAGTCTACGGAGAGGGGCGGCATACAAATCTAATAGATAGATAGATAGATAGATAGATAGATAGATAGATAGATAGATAGATAGATAGATAGATAGATAAATAAATTTACAGGAAAAACTGGTATGGAGGCACGCTTGATACAAAGGCAAGCAACTTATTGCTGAAACAGAATTAATGCATAGTAGATAAATAACTAGCCTTTTTGCCTAGCTATATAGATTTCTTTTTGAAGAATATTAATATAATAATATAAGAATATATGCGGAGAGGGACGGCATACAAATCTAAATAATAAATAAATAAATAACCATAAAGTCCTCTTGGCATGATTTTGAATGTAGGCACTAAAAAGCACATCACTCTACTAGTGTGCCCATGTGAATGCTATCCCGAATAGAGAAAAAGGTGGATTATCTTAAAGTATTTTAAAGCCAAAGTGTTCTCCAAGCGATGCACTTTCACCGTTCAAATTACAGTTTCAGAACTTTTGTAATACTTGTGCAGCAGTGACCTTATCGTGAAACCTAGCAGTTCCGATTGCTATCAGCTTTCCTTCAAGAATCCAGCCTTGTCTGCCTGCCTTGTGCCAAGTATTTATGTATGCTCTTTCCGAAGCTGAGCTAATTATCTTTCTGGATGGGCCTTATCTAATTCAGAGCTGATGTCATTATGAAAACAACCATTTAATAACTCCAGCCACATCAAGTAAACGAACAGCGGGAGGCTGCAACGAGTCCAGTCAAAGAGAGGAGGCAACCTGCTGCGCTGTCTGCTCTAATGAACGCAATTAGTCTGCGATGGCAGAGGGGGAACAGCCGCGGCTTCTGCTGGAGATAAAAAAGAAGCTCACCTTGTTTCTGAAGACTATAATCTTGCACAAAGATAGATAAACAAGCTGCATAAGCAGCCCTGCAAATTCACACACGATTATGTTCTACACAGAAGAGCCTGCTCTTTTTCACCGAGACCTTATTCTATTTCTTAGTTGTAACTCAGTCCCTAAAACATAAATTCTACTAAGATATGATATGCTGAAGGTCAATTTCTCTGAACAGAAGGAATGGATTGAATAAACACTTTGTATCTTTACAGGTAGTCCCCGGGTTACGTCGTCCCCGACGTATGACGTTTCGTCGTTAGGACGACCTGGGGACAGCTTTGAAGCCACCGCTGCTGCCGCCTCCGTTCGGACAAATGGAAGAGGCGGCAGCTTCAAAGGACCAAAAGCTGGTCCTTCTCGGCGCTGCGTTGCTGTAGCCTTGGAGACTGCCCACCACGGAGATCCCCTCGCCTGAACGGAGGTGGTGGCAGCCTCGGAGGCTGCAGCAACACAGTGCCGAGAAGGACCAGCTGTTGGTTCCTTGAAGAAGCCGCTGCCGCTGCCTCCGCCACCATGTAACTTAAAATATTCATGTAAATCGGAATATTCCGATTTATACCTAACTCGGCTTACGATGGCCGTGGGAACGGATCCTCGTCGTAAGTCGGGGACTACCCGTATTCTATTTTTTTTTTTACAAAAGAAGATTTCCCACTCCTCAATCTTTACATTTTTACTTCATGGACATGTCATTATTGTACAGTGGTATCTCTAAATAAGAACTTAATTCATTTTGTGACCAGGTTCTTAAGTAGAAAAGTTTGTAAGTAGAAGCAATTTTCCCCCAAAAGAATCAATGTAAAAGAAAATAATGCGTGCAAACCCATTAGGAAAGAAATAAAAACTTGGAATTTTGGTGGGAGGAGGAGGATGAAGAAGAGGAGGAGGACAGTCGCTGCCGAAGGAAGAAGGCAAGGTGAGAGGAATTCCAAAAAATCCAAAACTTTAAGGCTTAAAAAAAAGAGGGACTCTGAGGTGGCGAGGAGGAGCACATGTCTCCCATACACTGTGCTAGAGAGAGAAACCCAGGCAGGTGAGAGGGGGAGCGCCACCAAAAGGCTCCTATGGCAGCCCAGAAAAGCCCAAGATGGCCGGGATTAAAGGGGGAATGGTAGGAAACTGGCTGGGCCTTCGTGCCACTCTCAAATTTCCTTGGAAATTTTTCTGGGCTCGGGTTCTTAAGTAGAAAATGGTTCTTAAGTTGAGACAAAGAAATCTTGAACACCCAGTTCTTATCTAGAAAAGTTCTTAAGTAGAGGCATTCTTAAGTAGAGGTACCATTGTACTTTTATACCTTTATATACTGCAGTTTGGGATGCATGGGGTGTTCAGGGAGGAGAAGCACCTCTGGTCCTGTCCTTTTATGGCAACTCATTTTAGGGCAGCTTTTAGGGCAGCTCGTTCACCTGTCACTCAGCTCTCACCTATGGCTTGTAATAGCTGTAGCATGCGCAGCAGCCACACCCCGGGCAACAGCTTCGACAGACTGGCCAAACCAGGTTGAGAGTAACCGTTGGGTCATTGACATTCAGTGAGATAGGGATTTGTCTATCCCGGGCATGGAAAGACAGATTCCGGCAGACTGAGTGGATGAAACCTACTAGAATAAGACAACAGTCATGAAGGTAGTCTTTGCAAATGATGTGGTATGCTAGAATGAAAGAAGCCCTGGTCAACCACTGCACCCAGCCCATCTCCAAGTGTCTCGACTCTTGTCCTGCTTTTGGAGCAAGATGGAATCTAGGGAGAGAAAGTGAGGCTGACTGCGCGCACCTCTCCCTCACTTTAATCCAATTCACGTGCAAGTCTTGACATTCCCTCCAATTCCCATGAAAAGTCCTGTGGCGATGAGCTACTGACAAAGCAGTAGGTGTGGATACACTGGGAGCTGTAGCTATGGACCTGCACACAAGCGACTCAGGTCTAATGGTCATCTTCCTGCTGAAAAGCAACAGCTGAATTCAGCATCTGAGTGACTGAACAGCCCTCTATAGGACCACACTCCTCACCTCCATAGTAAGAGGAAGGGGCTAGAAAAGGTGCCCAAAACATTGTTGCTTTATAGAACCCTGTCCAGCCTGCCGTGGTTGGAGGGGATCCCATTTCATGCAGCCAGGTAACAAAATCTCAAAACTCCTCTCTACTGGACACAGCTGGTGCAACTCTCATCACTGAGAAAACCCTGATTCTACAGCATTGGGCTGAGCACTTCCAATCTGTATTGAACCGCCTATCTTCCATCAACAATGAGGCAATCAACAGAGTGCCCCAGATGGATACCAACTCCCCACCATCAAAGACTGAAACCCTACAGGCCATCAACCAGCTGTCCAATGGCAAGGCCCCAGGATCTCATGTGATACCAGCAGAGATCTATAAGGATGGTGGTGCAGTACTCGTCAACAAACTCAGTCAGCTGTTCCAGTCTTTCTGGAATCAAGGAACCATTCCTCAGGAACTGAAAGATGTCTGCATCATTTATCTCCACAAGAGGAAAGGGAATCAACGTCTGTGATAATCATAGAGGAATACCACTGCTTTCCATCTCAGGCAAGATCCATCTCAGGCAAGATCCTGTTGCTGAACCGCCTGACTGACCACCTGGAACAGGATCTATTACTTGAAGCACTGTGCTGTTTCCCCAAAAAGCGTGGCACTTTAGACATGTTCTTCGCAGTCCAACAGCTCCAAGAGAAGTACCAAGAGCAGAATCATGAATTATACACCACCTTTGTGGATCTCACTAAGGCTTTTGACACTGTCAGTCGTGAAGGCCTGTGGTGCATCATGTTAAAATTTGGGTGCCCTGATAAATTCATCCTGATGGTACGTTAATTTCCCGGCAGTATGATGGTCCATATGCTGGGCAATGGAAAAGCTTCAGACGCCTTTTCCGTCACAAATGACATCAAGCAAGGGTGCATGTTGGCACCGACCTTGTTCAGCATAATGTTTTCAGCCATGCTGTCAGATGCCTTCCAGAACAGTTCCTTGGGAGTTAGCCTGAGATGGAAGACCGATGGTAAACTATTCAACCTGCGAAGATTCCAGGTTGTCACCAAAATAAAGGAGATTGTGCTATGTGACCTCATCTTTGCTGACGACTGTGCCCTGAATGCTGGATCAGAGCAGGAAATGCAAACCAGTGTGGATAATTTTGCAACAGCATGCAACAACTTTGGTCTCCTTATCAATATAAAGAAATAACGTATCAGCCAGCTCCAAAAGCCAAATACCAAGAGCCCACTATCACAGAAAAGCGACAAAAGCTACAAGCAGTGGACCAATTTACATACCTTGGCAGCACCCTCTCCCATGCAGTGACAATTGACATTCAGGTCAACTGCAGAATCGCCAAAGCAAGCTCTGCATTTAGCAGACTAATGACCAACGTGTGGAACCAATGTTGAATAAGCCTTGCTACAAAGCTCAAAGTCTACGGAGTGCTAACTACCCTGTTGTATGCCAGTGAGTCTTGGACTATATACAGGAGACATGCTAAGCAATTGACCACTTCCACATGACCTCCCTTTGTAAAATTCTGAGGATCCAGTGGCAGGACAAGGTGCCTGACACTGAGGTCCTCTCCAGAGCCAGCCTGCCATCAATTCCCACCCTGCTGATGAAAGCCTAGACACGCTGGGCAGGCCATGTTGCTAGATGCCAGACCATTGCATCCCAAACAGCTCCTCTATGGTGAGCTGTCTAAAAGAAAGCAATCACATGGGGGACAAGGGAAGCAATACAAAGACATGTTCAAAGTCCCTCAAAATAGACACCACCTCCTGAGAAACCCTGGCACAAGATCGACCAGCATGGCGCATGCTGATCCACCAAGGCTGCCAGACATCTGAGGCCAGAAGAACATGCATAGGAGAAGAGAAGCGAGCATTCTGCAAAATCAGAGCTGCAAATGTTGCGACAATGGTGCCCACACATCTGCCCACCATGTGGCAGAACGTTTCTGCCTGTATAGGCCTTATAGCCATCTGCAGACACATCGCGTACAGCCTATAACCCAGTAGATGTCAAGGTCCTCTTCAAATATGATGGACGAACATCATCATCATACTGCAGTTTATAGCTATTTCAACTTCAGGGTTCAAATCCAGGTTTTATAATTAAGAGGGTTCCCAGAATATTCATTCAAGAGTAGCTGATGAGGGGAGCGCTTTGATCTTTGAAGGTAGAACTAAAATATTTTGTTACCCCTTCTTTCCAAGAAAGGAAGAGTTAATCCCTCCCGACTTAACATTTTACTGAATTTTTCCAGCCACAGAATGGGTCTGTAGAGTCTGATTGACAAATTCAGGCATGAACAAGGGGGGAAGTGACAGTGAGATTGGAGTCATGTTTCTATGATTCCTTCTCAGAAGACTTGATGCAAGCTGCACCTATGGAGATTCTCAGGCATCTAGGTCATGGTTGTCCCAAAGGTGCTTTTTCAAGAGGCAACTTGGATGCTCTGGTTTTTTTTTATTTTGAAGATATGTTTCCCGTCTTCAAAGGAAAATCAGAATGTCCACTTACCTCGTGAATAAGCACCTTTGGGACTGCACCTAAGTGGTGACAACTTTTAGCATTTTCTTTAGTCTAGGGCAGTGTTTCCCAACCTTGGCAACTTGAAAATATTTGGACTTCAACTCCCAGAATTCCCCAGCCAGCGAATGCCGGCTGGGGAATTCTGGGAGTTGAAGTCCAGATATCTTCAAGTTGCCAAAGTTGGGAAACACTGGTCTAGGGATCCCCAACCCCTGATCTGTGGACCCCTACCGGTCCATGCTAGCAGCGGGTGAAGGTGGGAAGCTCCATTTATGCAAGTGGCGTGCAGGTGTGTGAAACTATCTCTCCCCACCCCCGCCACTGCTGTTTTAGGCAACTCTGGGTTTTGTTTTTTCTGAAAGAAAGACATTACATTTACTTTTTTTTGTATGTGCTTTTCCTTACCTAGGCAAGAGCTGCAAGGAATAATCTCATACAGATTTTCATTTCGAGAGCAAGCTGATGTACGTAGAATTGTTACTGGTTTGTGCCCCAGCATTTTAAGCATTTAATATTTTAAGTGGCAACCTATTTCAAAGCTAAATGGACTAATAGATACTGCTCAAAAAAACCAAAGGCAACACTCAAATAACACATCCTAGATCTGAATGAATGAAAGAAATATTCTCATTGAATACTTTGTTCTGTACAAAGTTGAATGTGCACGGCAGCATGTGAAATTGATTGTCCATCAGTGTTGCTTCCCAAGTGGACAGTTTGATTTCACAGAAGTTTGATTTACTTGGAGTTATATTGTGTTGTTTAAGTGTTCCCTTTATTTTTTTGAGCAGTGTACTTTTGGAAACCTCTTGGTCTGCCACTTTTTATAGATGTTGATTGCAACAACAACAACAACAAAATCCTAGAATTTAGTGAAAAGAAGGGAAGAAAGAACCAGGGAGGATCATGCCAGCATAGTACAGATATTTGTTCAGAAACTAGAAAAGTCTTTAAGTATCAGCAGAGATTTGGGGAAACAACAATCAGCTTTCATTTGAAAGACAGCAGTTACTTACTAAAGAAAGCTTCTTGCTTTATGGCTCTCTGTTACCAGCAGCTTTCCTCCCCCTGATCTTGCTTCTCTAGGGAAAGTAACCGGGTAGAAGAAAATGAGCTACAAAACAAGCTTGAAAGAATGAAAAAAAAATGCCACGGAACTTTCAAAAATAACACTTGCTGTTTTGAAAGCCCGGTGCAATTAATAAGCAAACAACAGCAGGAGTTAGAGCAATAGGCTCAGCCTCAGTATAAATCCTTAGATAGTTTTATAGAAACTATCTTATTATCTGAAATAAGACTCATCAATGGCAGGACCATGAAATTCACGACAGGGTGAAAGATAAGTTGGTTCCCAGAGGAGCTCATGGAAAGGCTTTAAAATGAGGCAATTTGAATATAAAATCCAACAAAGCACACAGTCAGGCACGCTGCTTTCTTGGAAGCCAAAAGCTCAGGCGCTGATCTTCTTTGTTATTGAAAGCCCATCTACCAATGCCAAGGCCACACCCTCCCCAAGTCCAATAGACGTTGGCAGGACTACCCTCCCTGTTCCTTTGGATCTGGCCATCAGCAAAGGCAACATATGATTGGCAATGGTTTGTTTGAGGGATCAGCAGAGTTCAGTCTTGCAGGATTTGCTTTGTTTTCTTTCACTCGGAGATCCACAAGCTGCGAAAAACAGATTTTATTCCTTTATTGCCCCCTCATTCCCCTCCCTCAGAGGTGACACATATGTTCTCCTCTGCTTCGCTGAAACCTCACAATTACCCAACGTCTTAGCTTGGTCCAAAGAATAAAGACTGAAAAAGTAATTCAGTGAATTGTTTGGTTCTTTCAAGAGCTGAATCTAGATTTTCCTAGTTCTTGCTCAACCCTACACCTTGCTTCCAGTTTTGTGACCCAATGGACAACTTTTCTCCAGGATTTTCTGTTAAAAACTGTTTCCTGGAGTTCTAAGTCCATGTGTGCTTGTGTCATTTGTGATAACAGGTAACAACTGGTCGGTTTTCTGACCGCCTTCTGTTTCTTCCAATTATTAGGATCTTCTCCAATAACTCTTTTTCATTTTATTTATTAAATTTATAGACCACTTGTTTTAGTACAAGAAAACTCTTACTTTGCACTTTGTATTCAGCTTCTTTATTGGTGCTTCTAGAAATCAGTCTGGTTTTACTTCTAATTTCTTAAGGGGCAAATGCCCAAGGTTAAAATATCCTATTTTGGACACATTAGGCAAAGGCTTAGCTCTGTGGAGGAGATATTTATTTATCATATTTGAATATCCATCCATCTCAGGGTTCTAACCTATCTCATGGCTCGTTTGCTTCTTCCCGCACTGTGTGGCTGTGCCTTGTGGGCGCACACTTTGCGCGCGCAATGCAAAATAATTAAATATAATTTTAAAAATAATTTTACATTTTAAAAAGAGATGGCGGCATCCACGGACCAGCACCAACTGAACCGGTTCTGTGACATCATCACGATGTCACTAGCGGGTTGCTACCGATTTGGATGAACTAGTCCAAACCCATCTCTGATCCATCTCATATAAAAGTGAGTCATTCTGGGAAAAGTGGAAGGAAAGGAAAGGATGACTAGCAGCAATGGGATAGATTTGGTTGTAGTAGTGATAAATACACATTGGAAGAATGGAAGAACCATATTAGAGACAGGTGTTTGTGGAGCAAATCATAGAAACATAGAAGTCTGATGGCTGAAAAAGACCTCATGGTCCATCTAGTCAGCCCTTATACTATTTTCTGTATTTTATCTTAGGATGGATATATGTTTATCCCAGGCATGTTTCAATTCAGTCACTGTGGATTTATCTACCACGTCTGCTGGAAGTTTGTTCCAAGGATCTACTACTCTTTCAGTAAAATAATATTTTCTCATGTTGCTTTTGATCTTTCCTCCAACTAACTTCAGATTGTGTCCCCTTGTTCTTGTGTTCACTTTCCTATTAAAAACACTTCCCTCCTGGACCTTATTTAACCCTTTAACATATTTAAATGTTTCGATCATGTCCCCCCTTTTCCTTCTGTCCTCCAGACTATACAGATTGAGTTCATTAAGACTTTCCTGATACATTTTATGCTTAAGACCTTCCACCATTCTTTTGGCCCGTCTTTGGACCCGTTCAATTTTGTCAATATCTTTTTGTTAGGTGAGGTCTCCAGAACTGAACACAGTATTCCAAATGTGGTCTCACCAGCACTCTATATAGCGGGATCATAATCTCCCTCTTCCTGCTTGTTATACCTCTAGCTATGCAGCCAAGCATCCTACTTGCTTTCCCTACCACCTGATTGCACTGTTCACCCATTTTGAGACTGTCAGAAATCACTACCCCTAAATCCTTTTCTTCTGAAGTTTTTGCTAACACAGAACTGCCAATACAATACTCAGATTGAGGATTCCTTTTCCCCAAGTGCATCTACTTATATAATCAATGAACTAATAAAAGCCCATCTTATTTATTTATTTGTTTGTTTATTTATTTGACTTCTATGCCACCCAATCCCCTGGGAATGAACAATTTTTTCTATATCTAGTCAAAGATATTCTCAACAAAGTCCAGCACCGCAATTCAAAGCATAACATTTTATTTATTCACACTTTCTGATGATCTAGTCATATATTACAACTGCAAAAATCATATACAGTGATACCTCGTCTTACAAACGCCTCGTCATACAAACTTTTCGAGATACAAACCCGGGGTTTAAGATGTTTTTGCCTCTTCTTACAAACTATTTTCACCTTACAAACCCACCGCTGCCACTGGGATGCCCTGCCTCCGGACTTCTGTTGCCAGCGAAGCGCCCGTTTTTGCGCTGCTGGGATTCCCCTGAGGCTCCCCTCTATGGGAAACCCCACCTCCGGACTTCCCTGTTTTTGCGATGCTGCAGGGGAATCACAGCAGGTGAATCCCAGCAGCACAAAAACGGGCACTTCGCTGGCAACAGAAGTCCGGAGGTGAGGTTTCCCAGCGAGGGGAGCCTCAGTGAAATTGCAGCATCGCAAAAACACAGAGGTCTGGAGATGGGGTTTCAAGGACTTTGGTGTTTTTGCGATGCTGCTGATGCTCCCTTCGCTGGGAAACCGGCTGGCAAAAGGGGTGAATTTTGGGCTTGCACGCATTAATCGATTTTCCATTGATTCCTATGGGAAACATTGTTTCGTCTTACAAACTTTTCACCTTAAGAACCATGTCCCGGAACCAATTAAGTTTGTAAGACAAGGTATCACTGTATGTGTCAAAGTGTTGTCTCTTTAATATTTTGTATTGACTTGTTACAATCTTTCCTTCAATACAGTGATCCCCCGATTATCGCGAGGGTTCCGTTCCAAGACGCCTCACGATAATCGATAACTCGCAATGTAGCGGCACGGAAGTAAAAACACCATCTGCGCATGCGCGCCCCTTTTTCCATGGCCGCACATGCGCAGATGGTGGAGTTTGCGTGTGGGCGGCGGGGAAGACCCTTCGGCCGCCCAACAGCTGATCTGCTCCGCAGCGCGGCAGCAGCGAGGAGCCGAAGACGGGGAAACCCCATCTTCGGCTCCTCGCTGCTGCCGCGCTGCGGAGCAGATCAGCTGTTGGGCGGCCGAAGGAACCTTCCCTGGGTCTTCCCGCCGCCCAGGCAAGGGGGAAACCCCAAGATTGCTTGCCGCTTGCCCGTCACCCGCTTGCCCGGCCGCTCGCTTGCCCGTTCGCCCGCCCGCCTGGCTGCTCGCTTGCCGCTTGCCCGTTCGCCCGCCCGCCTGGCTGCTCGCTTGCCGCTTGCCACTTGCCCGTTCGCCCGCCCGCCCGGCTGCTCGCTTGCCGCTTGCCCGTTCGCCCGCCCGGCTGCTCGCTTGACGCTCGAGAGCAAGAGGGGGAGAGATAGAGAAAGAGAGAGAAGGAAAGAAAGAGATGAGAGAGAGAGAGAGGAAGAGAGTGTGAGAGAGGAAGAAGCAAGATAGAGAAAGAGAGAGAGAAAGAAAGATGAGAAAGGAAGGGAGTGACGTCATCGGGTGGAAAAATCGCGATATAGCGATTCGCAATGATCGGGATCGCGAAACTCGGGGGATCACTGTATCTGCAGAATTACAAGTTCTGTCTACACAAAATGGGGAACATACTATCAACTAATTGCATTTCTTCTCAAGGTTAAGTGCTTGATTTTGCCTAATATTACAACATTCAAGGGTTTCAGCTCTTCCCTAAGTCTACAATCTTCTTAGTCTAGTACAATGTTTCCCAACCGGTGTGCCGCGGCACACTGGTGTGCCGCGAGACATGGTCAGGTGTGCCGCGAAGAAAGAAACTCAGCTTCTGGTCTCGCAACTTTTTGCGAAGAGCAAAAAGTTGTGAGACTGGAAGCTGAGCTTCCTTCTTTGCGCCTTCCAAGTTTTCCGGCAGCTGCAGCACCCCGCCCGGCTGGAGCTTCCCTGGCAACGACAGCAGGTGAGCTTTGGGGCCTGGTGGGAGGGCAGCAGCAGGGCGGCGTGCAGTGGGAGGGTGATGGCGATGGCGGCGGCAGCAGCCATGGGGCGGCACCAGGGTGGTCAGCTGTGAGGCGGAGCTCCGGAACGGAGGCACCACCTGGTGGTGGCTGGACATGTTGCTGTAGCCGTGGGGCAGCGGCAGGGTGGTCCCTCTCCCTCTCCTCTCCCCACTCTCCCCCTCTCTCTTTCTCTCAGCAGCGGCATTGGGCAGTCGCCGTGGGGCGACGGCAGGGTGATCAGCTGTGAGGCGGAGCTCCGGAACAGAGGCACCGACGGCAGCGGCTGGACATGCTGGAATTGCGTGGCTGGCACTTGCCTGCTGGCTGGGCCGGGACGGAGGCTCCAACCCCAAGTTCATGCCCAGTGCAACGCGTCTAGCCACCGTCGTCGGTGCCTCCGTTCCGGAGCTCCGCCTCACAGCTGATCACCCTGCTGTCGCCCCACGGCTACTGCCCAATGCCGCTGCTGAGAGAAAGAGAGAGGGAGAGAGAGAAAGAGAGAGGGAGAGGGGGGAGAGAAAGAGAGAAAGAGAGAGCAAGATAGGGAGAGGGAGAGAGGGGGAGAGAAAGAGATAGCAAGAGAGGGAGAGAGAGAAAGAGAGAGGGAGAGAGGGGGAGAGAAAGAGATAGCACGAGAGGGAGAGAGAGAAAGAGAGAGGGAGAGAGGGGGAGAGAAAGAGAGAGAAAGAGATAGCAAGGGAGGGAGAGAGAGGGAGAGAAAGAGAGAGGGAGGGAGGGGAGAGAAAGAGAGAGAAAGAGATAGCAAGAGAGGGAGAGAAAGAGAGAGGGAGAGAGGGGGGAGAGAAAGAGATAGCAAGAGAGGGAGAGGGAGAAAGAGAGAGGGAGAGAAAGAGATAGCAAGAGAGAGAAAGAGAGAGAGAGGGAGAGAGAGGGAAGAGAGAAAGCAAAAAAAGGAGAGAAAGAGTGATAGCCAGGGAGAGGGAGAGAGGAGGGAGAGAGAAAGAGAGAAAGACAGCAAGTGAGAGAGAGAAAGCAAGAAAGAGAGAGAAAGAGGGGGGAAGGAGGGTGAGGGAAAGACATAGAGGGAGGGAAGGAGGGAGAGAGAAGGAGGGCAAAAAAGAGAGGAAGGAAGGGAGAAACAAAGAGAGATGGAGAGAGGGGGGGAAGAAAGAGGAAGGAAGGGAGAGAGAGAAAGAGGGAGAGAGAGAGAAATAGAGTGAAAGGGAGGAAGAGAGATATTTTTTTGTCCAAACTTTTTTTTAGCCCCCCCCCCCCTTGCTCAATGTTCCCCAGGATTTTGTAAATGTGAATAATGTGCCGTGGCTCAAAAAAGGTTGGGAAACACTGGTCTAGTACAATGGAATAGAGGCCCATTCACTGATTGCACTTGCTCCACCTTGATCTTGGGATATTTACAGAAAAATAGATATAAGAGCACAATCTAGTAATGAATCCAAAGTAGAGTTCAACACATTCCTATTCAGGCCCATATATCTGCAGATGTCCCAAAGGATTGCCTGCTTGTCTATTGTGAAGAACAGATTACTGTATTACTTGGTAATTAAAAACTACATCACATAATTGATGTAATGTGATGTAGTTGTTAAGTTCTTAATAATAAACTTTGTTTAAGGAAACAGAAAGGGTAAAATTGTGCAGAGCATAGTCTTTTCTGGATTCTGGTCAGGCAGTCTGTCAGAAAGAAATTATTCTTAGGAACCTATCTCAATGGCCATTTAATATTAACATTCTTTCTTGCATAGACCTCTGTGGGGTTTCAAGCATCTTGAATTTTAAAGCTCTCAGATAATCACAAATCCTTCAAATCCAGGATTAAATTTGCCTCTATCAGAAACCACATGTCCAGCTGTATCTTTTATTGTAGTACACGTTCCAAATTATACTGAGGGGAATGCTTGAGCTATGTATCAAACTAGCCTCAGACAAACTATTTGGAAACCGCATCAATCCCATTAGATTTGCATTAAGAATGCAATTTCAGAACTCTTCAAAATATCAGTGTAAAAAACATATTCAATTAATTACTAGCCGTGCATGCAAAAGGCCCCTGTTCCAAACCTGTATTCTCTAGGAATGGCTTGGAAACACGCTTTCTAAGCTACCCCTGCCAATCAGTGTAAAGAGTATGAAGCTAAATGGACTGACAGTTTGATATAAGGGCATTTATTGTGTTCCAAGGAGATTTAATTATTTCCTTTCTGCACTTAGAAAAAAATTGAGGATGCAGTTTATGGGTCAAACATTTTTTTTAATGGAGTTGAATACCAAAATTAAAATTATTAACAGACCAATCCTAGAATATACCTTTCATTGAAAACAACATAACTCCTTCACTAACAGAAAGAAACTAAGGAACTTTTAGAGTGAACAGTGGAGCAGTTTTGGAAGAAAAAATTACTTTTTCCTGCTCTATATCAAGGTTCATTCCAAGCAAGAATGGAAAACTAGCTTGGAAAATAGATGAAAAAAAAGTCCAAAATACAGGATATTCTAAGTGGAATCTATTATTTTTGGGATATATTTGAAAACTGAAATTTTTGTATAACTGACAATTACCAAATTTTTAATGAAACTTTGCTTTGCTTAAAAGAAAAGCAAATATATTGGCATTCAACAAGACCTGATCCTCATAGTGGGGTAAAAAAATTAATAGCACCTTATCTTTTTAAAAAAAGAATCTGTAGGAGAGTGCCTTACTAGAATTGAGAGGCCGGACAAAATCATCGCTGAGCCGACATTTGCAGCAGCGGGGAGGGGAGAGGACACAGCCTCCCTGCTGGGGAGGGCCAGCAGACAACGCTGCCGGCCCGACATTCCTCCTGGTTGGGAGGGGCGTCTTTGCTGCCCCCCCAGCTGATTGGGGAGTCCAGGAGGCGAGGGAGTTCCCCCGAGCGTAACTGGCTCGGGGGAGATGACGCAGGAGGAGGGTGTGGTCAGCAGGCCTATTTCAGGGCCTGCTTTTTCTCACCCTCGCTCCTTTTAACTTCCTGCTCGCCTCCCAATCGATCACCCACCCACCCACCCTCCACTATATCCAGGATGTCTTTTCAGAGGTCGCCCGTAGGGGCCGAGAAGGGATTTTTTGCAATCTTGGAAGTTTTTGTCAGATTGTTTTTTCGCCTTCTCCATCCTGGTCGTGTGTGAGGTTTCTAAGGGTTAGGGGTATTGGTTTGTAAATAGGTTGATTTGAATTTATTTTGCTTTTGGTCACTATTTGGCAGAAACGGGGCGGAAAAGGGTGTCAGTTGCAACTGTGTGTTCTCCCTTGGGCATCTTTTAAAAGGTGATGGGTTTCTTCTTCACACAACTCATGCTTCCTCCCGGGACGGAGCGGTGGGAGGGAGGAACGCTTGGGGCTCATCCACATCATTTCTGTTTCCGGGTCACGAGGGTGAGCCCACCCACACACTGGGCGTGGCTTTAGGTTTGGGTGAAGACGTGTCACGCTTCACTCTTACCAAGCAAGGAGTTCGCCCATTAGTTGCCCAGGTATGTTATGTCAGGTATTCCGCCCCATTTAGTTTCCTCTGCAGGTCTCTTTCTGTAATTCAATAAAGTGACCCGTTTTTCATCCAGCTCGTGTCCGAGTATTATTCCCCGTCCAATGCAATAGATGACAACTTATCTTCCAAGAGTCTTGGCTATGAGGGATATTAAAAATCGAATCAAAGTACCAAAGAAAAGTAATTTTCAGCTTTTTTAATAACATAAATATACCAGTAGTATTAATATTCTTGCCTCTAGAAAAAGTTAATATACTGCATAGCACGATCCCTCAATGTAGTTATCTCCCAACTGATTGTTCTCAAATAGTTGCTGAGATAAACATATCTGGAGACGTTCTTAGAAACAGAACCGAATGCTGATGTGTATGTATAAATTCATAAATAATTACCTGTCACTTTATCAGGGAAGGAAGCTTATGTGCCAACTTAATCTTCCTCTTCAAGAACTAACTTTTGACGGGCAACTTGGAAATCCTTTTGCTGTATTCCTTTCTTCTGATTATTTTTAATGGAAACGTAGCTTGGATAGTTTTTCAGATAGAAGTTGGCCATTGTAGTGGAAAAGGCTGAGCAGGCAATTATAAGAAAAGACTATGATAGAGTGGCCATCCGTCTACTCCGCATACAAAAAAACCTGATTACTCAGGCATTTATAACTTTTAAAAAAGAGAATTGGGGTTGGACTGCTTAATGAAAGTAGCAAGCAGTTGGAATAGAGAAAAGTTCATGATAAAGGGATTGGCAGTCTAATATCTAAAGAATGTTAGGGATGTAACAAAGTTTGTCCTGAAACATCAAGGCCTGAAATATATTTAGACATCAAAAGGACAGTTGTGGAATATGTTAGAATAGAATAGAAGAGAATTCTTTATTGGCCAAGTGAGATTGGACACACAAGGAATTTGTCTTGGTGCATATGCTCTCAGTGTACATAAAAGAATATATAGATTTGTCAAGAATCATGTGGTACAACACTTAATGATTGTCATAGGAGTCAAATAAGCAATGAAGAAACAATCAATATTAATAAAAATCTTAGGATACAAGCAACAAGTTATAGTCATACAGTCCTTAATGGGAGGAAATGGGTGATAGGAATGATGAGAAAAAATTAGTAGAAATAGAAGTGCAGTCTTAGCAAAAAGTTTGGCAGTGTTGACGGAATAATTTGTTTTGTAGAGTGATGGCGTTCAGGAAAAAACTGTTCTTGTGTCTAATTGTCTTGGTGTGCAGTGTTCTGTAACGACGTTTTGAGGGTAGGAGTTGAAACAGTTTATGCCCAGGATGCAAAGGATCAGTAAATATTTTCACAGCCCTCTTTTTGACTCATGCAGTATACAGGTCCTCAATGGAAGGCAGGTTGGCAGCAATTGTTTTTTCTGCAATTCTGATTATCTGACGGTCTTGCTGGGTTGCAGAACCAAACCAGACAGTTATAGAGGTGCAGATGAAAGACTCAATGATTCCTCTGTAGAACTTTATCAGCAGTTCCTTGGCCAGTTTGAGCTCCCTGAGCTGGCGCAGAAAGAACATTCTTTGTTGTGCTTTTTTAATGATGTTTTTGATGTTAGGTGACCATTTTAGATCTTGAGATATGATAGAACCTAGAAATTTGAAGGTCTTTACTGTTTATACTGTGTTGTCTAATATTGTGAGAAGTGGAAGGTTACTAAGTTGTTCACAACTCTTACCACTCTCTTAAATAATTTGTTGGTTTTGGAATTTGAGATTTTTTTTTCTCATTTAATAATTATTTCTTCAATTGGGCTGTTACTCATCTTGTTGTAAGACCCAACTCATATGCTAGTTTTCCAGCTTTGCTCAATGCTTCTGTTTTATCACAGGTGCAAAGATTACCCCCACCCCCAATGCATATTAATTAAAGTTGGACTGCAACATTCCATTCCTGGTGGATTTTCTGGACTGTTTTTAAGGGAATCACTGCATGAGGTACATTTCCATAGTCAAAATAATTTCAGTTATGTCTGTAGCAGAGAAATGGATGTAGTGAAAAAGGAAGAATAATGCTAAGATCAAAAAGCATTAAAATGGCATGGTGTAGGGCAAAGATATTTGATCTACGGGAAAAGGCACAGCAGCTGGGCTATCTGTAGGTAGTTTTTGTTCTGTCGGGCTCTCTGGTAGAATCCTCCCAAAAATTCACAAGTACAAATTTCAGACACACACACGTTTGAAAATTCAAAACAATGTTCTTTATAATGAAAATTCACTTAAACTAAGCCCTCTTTTTGTATAGCAAAGAGCACTTGTCTCCAAACAAACTGGTAATTTATACAAGTCCCTTCTCAGTTCTGTGATACTTAGCTTGCAACTGTGAGGCAATTCACAGTCCTTCTTTCACAAAGTGAAACACAGTTTCAAAGCAGGGGGAAAATCAGCACACAAAAGGTCAAAGTCAGTAAAGCAGTCACAAAACACAAGGATCAGATAATCCTCCACAATGGCCAAACCCACAGGCTGCTATTTATAGCAGCCTCACTAATTACCACAGCCCCACCCAACCACAGGTGGCCTCATTTTCTTTGATAATAATCTCTCAGTTGTTGTTGCCTATGCATCGCTCTCTGCATGCGTGACTATATCATTAACTCTTGTTCTGAGTCCAAGGAGGAGCTAGATAATTGATCTCCTTCTGAGCTGTCTGCCACACTCTCCTTCTCCCTGTCACTCATGTCTTCTTGGTCAGAGGAGCCTTCATCAGCAGATTCCACCGGGGGCAAAACAGGCCTGCAGCATGTGGATGTCTCCCCCACATCCACAGTCCTTGAGGCAGGAGCGGGGCCAGAGCTAACCACAACAGTTTTCATGAGAACAGAAATGGATTGTTCACCTTGCAACAAAAATAGGTTGAGAGATTCTTTGAACAGTCTTTTATTTTCCATGAAACAAACAACTAATAAGTTTTTCTCTCTTGGATTGTACGGGCCAAGGCTGCAATCCAGGCCATGGTTAATCATGTTTAAACCTCATTTGTTTCAAAGGGATTTAAACAAATAGAACTGCAGGCTGGGCTTTAGCCCAGATTTTCGAATGCTCATTGCCTACAGCAAGATCCAAACTTTTGAAAATATTTCAAACCACTTTTTTGGCACTCAGCTGAGAAAAAGATTTTCAAATTTCATTCAGTCATGACAGCTCCCAATTCAGCTCTTTATCATAACACTTTCAAGTCTGCAGTGGCATCATTCATGCCATATGCTCAGGAAGACCAAAATTAGTCCAAGAAGTTCTTGCTCTGATTTCATTGGTACAGTGCAAAATGACTCCACCAAAGACAGCTGTCAAAAATATAGGTAAATACTGGAGTTCAGGGAGAATGAGCAACTACACTGTGCCTTTTAAGGCTATTTTAGAAAGCTTGCTTTGAAATTAGAATTATTTAAGAGAGAGTGATGATTATACGTGTGAAAGCAATAAACTTCTTTTCCATCATGGGCAATTTAAGGATAAACAGTAGCAAGTTTCACCCAAGGAAGTAATTAAATTCTGGATGTAACTCAACTGCTATTGCTTCAGTTACAGCTATAGCTCAGTTACATGTTTAATGTTCAGAACTTGTGAAAAAGGTCTGTTAGAAAAATAATCCTGTCTTGTAACATTATACAGTACTAGGATGCAACAGGCAAAGGCCATAGCCCTGCATGCTTTTTATTGTTAGGGAATAATACACAGGAACCTCTGCCCAAGACCTCTCTTTTCACAATGCCCCTCTGTTGAGATTTAGAAATTAAGGTTCCCCCTCTGTCCTGTCCTTTTCGGAGAGGCCCCTTCAAGATCAGGACATCTCAATCCTTAACTTCGTCTTCTGAAAAAGTGGTTCCCCAATATCAGAAGGGCTCTAGCAGTATTATCTCTGGAAAGCCATTAAGACCTACCTACCTACCTACCTACCTACCTACCGTTGTGGTTAGCTCTGCCCCAGCTCCTGCCCCAAGGAATGTGGAGGTGGATGTGGGGGAAACATCCACATGCCTGTTTTGCTCCCGATAGAATCTCCTGACGAAGGCTCCTCTGACGAAGGAAGTGTGAGTAGCAGGGAAGAGGGGAGTTTGGCAGATAGCCCAAGAGGAGATAAATCATCCTTATCATCCCTGGATTCTGAACAAGAACTTATGACGGATCCACGCATGCGTAGAGTGATGCATAGGAGAGAACAACTGAAGGATTATTACAGGAGATAAGTGAGGCCACCTGTTGGGGCTGCTGTAATTAGTGCTACAGATAAAAAGAGCAGCGTGCTGGTTTAGCCTCGTGGAAGTTTATCTGATTCATAGTTTCGTCAAGATCGTGGTTTGTTGTTTCCCTGTTCAAGACTGTGTGTGGAATTTCTGGACTTTGGAATTGGACTCAATTTCCCAGTTACTGGGTGAGAAATTGGATTGCATTTAACCTGTGCCTTGTGTGTACCAGAAAATCTCTTTGACATTTAAAAAGCGAGTTGTTTCTGCTTTTCTGTTGATAAAGACCTTTTGTTTTCCTTCTATCATGTGGTGTGTCTCTGTTTGGACTAATTACCCTGTAATTTCGGGCGGTTGGGACACGCCGGCAGAACACCTACCTACCTACCTATCTATTGGATTTATATGCCATCCCTCTCCGTGGACTTGGGGCAGCTCACAACGTATCAAAATAACAAACAAACCCAATATACAATGTAAACGACCTGGGGAAGGTTGATTCTGTGGGACCTGACTGGTCGCTGGGACTCATGTGGCTATGTCACAACACTGGCTAAAAGACTCAGTTGGGTCTCTTCTGGTTTGTACGGTGTTATGGTTGTTTGTCAGGGTGGAAAGTTAATTATATTGTTTTCTTATGTTAGTATGTGATTTTTAAAAAAAACTTCAATGTTTTTACTGTTATAGGACGTCTGTAAGCTGCTCAGAGTCAGGCATGATTGGAACAGTATGGATGTCTAATAAAAGAAATCAAAATAAATGATATCGGCCTCCAAGAGCCAGGGTGGTGCAGCAGGTAGAGTGCTGTACTGCAGGCCACTGAAGCTGACTGTAGATCTGTAGGTCAGCGGTTCAAATCTCATCACCGGCTCAAGGTTGACTCAGCCTTCCATCCTTCCGAGGTGGGTAAAATGAGGACCCGGATTGTGGGGGCAATGGGCTGGCTCTGTTAGAAAGTGCTATTGCTAACATGTTGTAAGCTGCCCTGAGTCTAAGGAGAAGGGCGGCATAAAAATTGAATAAATAAATAAGTCCTAGTATTTTAAAATCTGTTCTAGAAGTTCCTTGTATTTCAGGAGTGGGTCCCAGAATGGTAAGAAGGCATGGATTTAGAATGTTCATTAACTTGGAGGCATCTTCTGGACATTGGAGAGGGGCGGCATACAAATCCAAATAATAAATAAATAAAATAAATTGGGGGTTTTCTATTTTGCAACATTGCCTTCATGCCCAGCACATGCAACCTGCCCTTATTCCGTATGTTTAAAAGTGTTGCTGGTACTCCTACTCCCTTAGAAAAAAAGCACCAGGTCCAGGCCATTTTTCTTAGGAAGAAAAAAAAAGCTAAGATATTTCATAAAAAGCTCAGCATTACAAAACTGGACATTTCCTCTTACTATGTGCCAGCATGCAGCGTAACAGATATCTGTTGTGCTCCTGATTCTACAGCTAAAGAAAAAGGCTTTTGCACTTCTTCTATTGTATCTGCGGATAACATCATTATAAATGCTCCAACCCAAACCGCCCTGCAGGAATTCTTTGATCAGCAGCAAAAAGGTCAGCAATTTACTAATATACCCAGCTTGCCTCCAAACTTTCCAGACGTAATATTGGAAGGCTTTATTGTTACATACAGAAAGTACGTTAATAGAAAGGGACTCCCCCCTACTCACAGGCTGCTACCCACTTCAAAAGCTTTCCATCAAATACTCCCCTCCCACCCAGGAAGAGACGGTTTCTTGTTCTGGATGCCTTTGATGTCACCGTTTGGTTTGTTAGCCAGCAAATACAGCGTGGGTTTTGAATAAGCAGAATTCACAATTCCTCCCATCTCAAGCCTCCAGGAAAGGTTCCTAAAATAGAGAGTAAAACCCTGGCAACAAATTACCAAGCAGGAGCAAAGAATGAAATTGCCAAAAAGAAGCATCCTAACTCTCCTACTCATAAAACTTCCCTCTATACCTCTTCAAACTTGCCATTTCTTCTCCCTGGCATTTGTCTTCCTGCAAGAATTGAGTCTTGGTCACAAGACCGAAAAGGATGAGAAGAATAAGATTATCCCTTCTGGCCTGACCCTTTCTAGCCCCAGATTCACTCTACATATTGAAGAATTAATGGAGAAGCCATCACACACACACACACACACACACACACACACACACACACACACACACACACACACACAAACCCACTGCAGAGATTGAAATTCTTCTTAATACCCTTTGAAATAGCTTTATCAGGGCAGTTTATAAACAGACCTGGGATTCATTGCACAGCAAGAGTGTCTGAAACAGAATTTTACTAAGGAGTAATGCTCCTGACACAAATATTTTGAAATTAGTTTGGAACAATGTGAACTTAAATAACTTAAATAAATAAGGGCCGTGAATAAGTGCATCAACATGCCTCCAGTCCCCTGTCCTAATGTCTCTTACTATCACAATGAATATTATTATCTCTAATGTTCTTCTAATCTTTTATTCATGTATATGATTATTTCTTCATATTCCTGCATTATGTACTTGACAAAACAAATAAATAAAATAAACTATTTTATTCACAAGTAAATGTATTTTTAAAGATCTTTTAATACTCCTATTTTGTGATTTGTTAGACTAAATCCAAACTGTTATTAATTAATGCAACAGTTTAATTCATTAGTTGACTCATTCAGTTTCTATTTATCCAAAACAAAAGTTTTCCAAAAGGCAGACAAAGTAACGTTCTCTTCAAGTTGGCCATGAAACATGGTGGCCTATTGGATCCATCCATGTAACTTTTGGGCAATAATATGGAAAATAATAATATGTCAATCATCTTGATGATTTCACATCCAAATGGTTTGACCGAGTTTGATTTTTTTTTTTTGAGAATAACCATGGTTTACTAGATGCTCTAACACCAGCTATAGGCGACATGTTAACATACCGGACTCAATTGTGTCAACCCCTTACCCCCAACATTTCTTCCTTAGACTCTCCATGATTGACCTCTCCAGGTTCCTAAGAGGCCAGTAAGGGGCATACATAAGTGCACAGGTGTGCCTTTCGTCCCCTGTCCAATTTCCTTTCCTTTCTCTCACTTATTATATATAGAAACATAGAAACATAGAAGTCTGACGGGAAGTCTTTCATATATCTTCTTCTCTAAGTTCACTTTTACCCTTATATATATTACTACATGTCTATTTTTCTTCCTATGTATTTGTGTATTGGACAAATGAATAAACAAATAAATAAATAAACATAAATAACGACAACTATAATCCTAAGAATTCGGGATATACAAAATTGGCCTTTTCCACTTGCTACTGGAAAGTATACAATTCGGTTCTTTTCAATTTTAATCTGCATCTTAATAAATGTTGAAACCATGTCCTGCCCAGAGGGACAGATCAGCTGCTTTAGAACAATTCAGCGTATGTGATGCAGGATGCACCTGTAATACAGTAGCACTATTGTACGACTACTGCAGGAACAGAAGATGACAATCAGATAAAACCGTGCTGTAAATGCAGTGTGAGTGATGTGAGCCAACCCTGTGTCAGCTAGAAGTGTGTTAAGTAACAGTCCAGACATGGTGCGAGTAAAGAGACTTTTGGCACAGCCCTCTGTATTCTACAACAACTGTCAGAGTGGTTCTTTTGTACCACTGGCAATTCGTACAGCACAGCCCTTTTCCTGATTTATGAGCAGGAACTGAGTAGGTTGAATTCTGGAAATGTAAAAGGAGTTTGAATCCATTCCTGCAGGCACACACCCAATGGGGAGTCACGCCAAGCATATCACAGCTGCATCTCCACATGTAGAACAGGATAGTTCTGGCTGCAGCTCACAGACAGACATAGACTCACGCATATGTTTATGAATGTGTATCTGTGTAACATATAGATGCATGTGCTTATGCATACATTGACAAAGTGATTACTCCCTTAGCAGTTCATTACTCATTTAAGAGAAATAGCTTCCCAGTGTTGTGTTGCTAGAGTATTCGGCAGTTTTACTCTGGCTTGCAGTGGCTGCCAAACATTTGCTATGACAGTTCACAAAGAGATATTTTTGTTTTCTGGAACCACGACTCAGGTTTGTATGTCTCCTTTTGGACCAAATTAAAGTAAATCTTGACTCTCTGTATTCATATTTACCAGTTTGCTTTCTGTCAGAAATGTAACTTGCAAAATAAAAATTGCAAGGTACAAGGCCAACAAGGAGGAGGAATGTGTATTTTGCTTTTTAGGTTCTGAGACTCAGGGAATCAAGTAAATCCTTGACTGTTTGTGTTCTGTCGGGCTCTCTGCTAGAATCCTCCCAAAAATTCACAGGTACAAATTTCAGACACACACACGTTTGAAAATTCAAAACAATGTTCTTTATAATGAAAATTCACTTAAACTAAGCCCTCTTTTGGTATAGCCAAGAGCACTCGTCTCCAACCAAACTGGTAATTTGTACAAGTCCCTTATCAGTTCTGAGATACTTAGCTTGCAGCTGTGAAGCAATTCACAGTTCTTTTTCTTTCACAAAGTGAAACACACTTGGCTCTGGTTTAGTTTTAAAGCAGGGAAAAATCAGCACACAAAAGGTCAAAGTCAGTAAAGCAGTCATGAAACACAAAGATCAGATAATCCTCCACAATGGCCAATCCCACAGGCTGCTATTTATAGCAGCCTCACTAATTACCACAGCCCCACCCAACCACAGGTGGCCTCATTTTTTTTGATAATAATCTCTCAGTTGTTGTTGCCTATGCATCGCTCTCCGCATGCGTGGCTGTATCATTAACTCTTGTTCTGAATCCAAGGAGGAGCTAGATAATTGATCTCCTTCTGAGCTGTCTGCCCCACTCTTCTCCTCCCTGTCACTCATGTCTTCTTGGTCAGAGGAGCCTTCATCAGCAGATTCCACTGGGGGCAAAACAGGCCTGCAGCATGTGGATGTCTCCCCCACATCCACAGTCCTTGGGGCAGGAGCAGGGCCAGAGCTAACCACAACAGTTTGTAAGCTACCCTATATACTGGGGTTCTTATATAATGTTACTTTAACTAATAAGAATATAACATTGAACATTGATAATGGAAGGAGGAACCCTGTTGTGTATGTCCCTCAGACATTTATGAATGATTGAGGTTAGCACTAAAAACTAAAATTATTAGTCACTGCAAATCCTTCACATAAAAACAAGTCTGAAATTTTTCAAAATCAAATATAACAATACATGAAAGAGGCGGCATACAAATCAAATCAAATCAAATCAAATAAAATAAAATAAAAATATATATAAATATATAAATAAATAAATAAATAAATAAATAAATAAATAGTTCAGAGCATCCTTTTAAACAGATTGAGAATTCTCCTTGGCAAACAAAAACCACTACAACAAAAGCAGATGGTTTTGCTTTGATTTCAGTCACTGGACAATAACTGAACTCTCTGAGCACTGACTGGCGTTGACATCTCTGTTGATCTATTGGTCAGAAACAGTACATTTAGACTGGCAGTCAGCTCTCAGCAAGCACTATACAGATTTTGCTAAATCTCAGATAAGCTACACCAGTATGCTGAGCCATAAGCCATGGTTTGTAAATTACAGTGACTTTCTTTGTTGCTGAAAATATGGTAACTACTTTCTGGCAATAAATGAAGCTAATCTTAATTAAAGTAGCATAGTTAGAGTTTAAGTAGTACTTCAAGAAAGATCAATATTTATTTGAAGGAAGTAATATATCTACAATGTGCTAGATCCCCAAAGCTAGACTAGGTTTGACTTGAGAAAAACAACCAGAATGTGCTGCCTCTTCTTGTTCCTGAATACAAGATTCATATCTTTTTCAACTAATATTTCTTCCAGTGTAACTCTATCCAGGAATTTTTATATTTAAAGTGCAGTTGTTAAATGAAAGAATCTCTTTTCTCCATTTTCATTCAGTTATAAACAATTTCAATTACTGTTGGTTACAATAGTAATTATTTTTTAGTTAATTTAGTTTTATTTTTGTTTATTTAGTTTTAATTGTGGGTTTTTAGTATACTGTTTTATGTAGGTTTCTAACATGTTATAAGTTGCCCTGTATCCCAGGAGAAGGGCAGCATAGAAATCGAATATATATGTCACATGTTTTTTTTTGCTGAATTTGAAAATTAGGTTTAGGTTTAGGTTTATTGGATTTATATGCCGCCCCTCTCCGCAAACTCGGGGCGGCTCACAACAATAATAAAAAACAGTACAGTACACAATACCAAATCCAATGCCCACCCATCCAGTTCCAATTGAAATTAATAATCTCATAAAAAACAGTATATATAAAAAACAGGCACACAGTCAATCAATCAACAAAACAACATGGGCAAGGGGGAGGTGTTTTAGTTCCCCCATGCCTGACGGCAAAGGTGGGTCTTAAGGAGTTTACGAAAGGCAGGGAGGGTGGGGGCAATCCTAATCTCAGGGGGGAGCTGGTTCCAGAGGGTCGGGGCCCCCACAGAGAAGGCTCTTCCCCTGGGTCCCGCCAGACGACATTGTTTAGTCGACGGGACCCGGAGAAGGCCAACTCTGTGGGACCTAACCGGTCGCTGGGATTCGTGCGGCAGGAGGCGGTCCCGAAGATATTCTGGTCTGGTGCCATGAAGGGCTTTATAGGTCATAACCAACACTTTGAATTGTGACCGGAAACTGATCGGCAGCCAATGCAGACTGCGGAGTGTTGGAGTGATATGGGCATACTTGGAGAAGCCCATAATTGCTCTCGCAGCTGCATTCTGCACGATCTGAAGTTTCCGAAAATTAAGGGAGACTAGGATAGATCTATTTCGGCCTTATTTTGGGCACATCATATATGCTTGAAACAACAACAACAAAATATGTAAGAGTTTAAATACCCCACCCTGAAGTCTTAATTATCCCTCCCTTTTGTTCTTTGAATTTGAAAGTTGAAAAAGCCCTTCACACTTCAAGATCTGAGAAAAGTGTAGGCTGACTATGTGGTGAGGGAAAGGATGTTATCATAAAGAAGATCGGAGTGATTAATCTATTAGAATATGATCCTAGACTTCAGGTCTCACTGTAATCTGCAGCGGTGTTTATCAACCTTAGCTGCTTTAAGGTGTGTGGACTTCATCTCCCAGAATTCACTAGACAGCAAGCTGGGAGTTGAAGTTTACATATCTTAAAGTGGTTAAGGTTGAAAACACCATATTGCACCAGAGTATTTCCAGGCAAATGGCACTTTATGGAAGAAGAGTTCTAGTTGAACTTCAGAAACACCCAAATTACAAGTGCATGCCAAAACTTGGTTCCCCTAACATTCATGACCAAGATATTACATATCTCTTTTGAATCAAGAATGGGAAGAAGATAATTTGGAAAGCCTCAGTTGATCAGCTAGGATTGTAAATTGTATCAGAATACTATGAACAAAATGAGAACGCTAATGAAGTACAGAGAGAACTAATACATTTTTGTATGAAAATATTATTTTTGGGACTCGGAGCAAACTTCTGGGCTTTAATTCTAAATGGGCTACTTTTCATCTGGCTGTAGTTGCGACCTCTTAGGGAACCAATTAAAAACAGCACAACAGAGCCAAACAAATATGTAATTTGTTCATTCCTGTCATACGCTACAGGGGCCTATATTGGCTGCTGATAGTTGTGATGTTTTGGCTCCTGCCCCTGGCTGGATTATCCTTTTTTTCCCTCTTTCCTTTTGGAAATATTCAGGAAAAGTACCTTTGAAACAACAACAAAACCCCACCCCAAAATCAAACACCCATCACTGATTGTGTGGATTGATAGAACTATAGAAGTCAACACTTTCTACAGGTAGACATTTTCCAATGGGAGAGAATGAATTACACAGTGTTTTCAAATGTATCTTTCTCTTTGGACAAAAATACTGACTCTAGTATCAGCAAGACAACACAGGCTCTCAGCCAGCTGCATATGATAGGTAATTTACAGAAAACCACGATTGGCATCACAATTTTTTATTTATTTATTTATTTGATTTGATTTGATTTGTATGCCTCCCCTCTCCGTAGACTCGGGGCGGCTCACAGCATACAATGAAACAATTCATAACAAATCTAATAAATTTAAAAAACTTTTAAAAAACCCCATTATTAAAACAGGCATACACACAAACATACCATGCATAAATTGTACAGGCCTGGGGTGTGTGTGTGGAGGGGTGTTGCCTCAATTCCCCGATGCCTGATGGCAGAGGTAGGTTTTAAGGAGTTTACGAAAGGCAAGGAGGGTGGGGGCAGTTGTAATCTCCGGAGGGAGCTGGTTCCAGAGAGTCGGGGCCGCCACAGAGAAGGCTCTTCCCCTGGGAACCGCCAGACGACATTGTTTAGTCAACAGGACCCAGAGAAGGCCAACTCTGTGGGACCTAATAGGTCGCTGGGATTTGTGCAGCAGAAGGCAGTCCCGGAGATATTCTGGTCTGAATACCACCCACAGTTATAAAAATGTATGTCTAGTGGTCCTATTAGAACTCTGTGCTTCCAGGCTGGGACTGCAGAACCACCTCTCTGTCCACAGATGTAATAATAATAATAACAATGGAGTTGGAAGGGACCTTGGAGGTCTTCTAGTTCAACCCCCTGCTTAGGCAGGAAACGCTACACTACTTCAGACAGATGGTTATCCAACATCTTAAAATCTTCCAGTGTTGGGGCATTCACAACTTCGGGAGGCAAGCTGTTCCACAGATTACCGTTCTGACTGTCAGGAAATTTCTCTTTAGTTCTAAGTTACTTCTCTCCTTGTTTAGTTTCCACCCATAGCTTCTTGTTCTACTCTCAGGTGCTTTGGAGAATAGGTTGACGCCTTCTTCTTTGCGGTAACCCCGGAGATATTAGAACCCTGCTATTGTGTCTCCCCTGGCCCTTTTTTTCCATTAAACTAGTCATGTCCAGTTCCTGCAACCATTCTTCATATGTTTTAGCCTCTGGAGGCAACCTGTTCCACTGATTCAGCATTTTATATTGGATTATAGTTAGTATTGTTTTCAGCTATTTATTTATTGAGATGTATGCCTTTCATAGCTTTGGGAAGGACAATTGAATGGTGAAGTGTGATTAGATCCATACCGTGGTGTTATCCTCCTTGAGGGGGGGGGGAAGAGAGTGGTCCTGTTGCCTTGAAATAGTGGTTTGTGTATTATCCTTCTTCAGGAAGTGATTGTTGGACCCAACAATTACCATTCATTCTTCCTTGCAGAGAAGGTTTTTGAAAAGGTGAGTGACAGCTCCAGAAGACCCAGAGGAAACAGGTAATGTGGGCCATTTTCAGACAGGTTTTAGATGTACACAGTACACAGATAGCACTGACTGTGTTGTGAATGATCTCTGGCGAAGTTGCCTTATTCCTAGGATGTTGCTTTTAACCCATTCTCAAACTGTGAGATAGGCTTGAGTTTCTAGTTAGAAACATAGAAGACTGACGGCAGAAAAAGACCTCATGGTCCATCTAGTCTGCCCTTATACTATTTCCAGTATTTTATCTTAGGATGGATATATGTTTATCCCAAGCATGTTTAAATTCAGTTACTGTGGATTTATCAACCACCTCTGCTGGAAGTTTGTTCGAAGGATCTACTACTCTTTCAGTAAAATAATATTTTCTCATGTTGCTTTTGATCTTTCCCCCAACTAACTTCAGATTGTGTCCCCCTGTTCTTGTGTTCACTTTCCTATTAAAAACACTAGTTGTATTTGTGCTAATGTTTTTCTCTTTATTCTGATAAGAGCAGTTTCAAAGTGTACAACACCTGTTAAGCTTTGTTACTCATGGCCTTGTCCCGAGTCAAGTGATTCAGTAACTGGAATTATCAGTAGAGGCAGGACAGGGATTGGCTGCGGGTCTGTAAAATTTATTGTCAAGGTTTTCTGCCAATGCAACGAGAGGAGGATAGCACTCGGCAGTGGCAAAAAGCACAATCCGGGCCCCCCTCTTTTGTCTTATCAAAACTAAAGCCTGAGTAAAGGACAGATACCTCTTATCAGAGACTTTGGGGCTCTAAAGGAGGCAAAAGCGTAAACTGCTTCTCTGGCTTCCCCAACAGAAAGTTGTAGTTGTCACCTTCAGATGAAAAAACCCTCATTCTTTAGCTTGAGATGAAATCAAGGGCAAAGGACAATGGGCATATAGCCAAGCTGAACCAGTGGCACGAAACCGCAACAACACAAGAGCACGCAACAAATTCAAACTTAATATTAATCACTCCAAGCTTGACTGTAAAAAATATGACTTTAGCAATCGAGTTGTCGAAGCCTGGAACTCATTACCGGACTCAGTAGTGTCAACCCCTAACCCCCAACATTTCTCCCTTAGGCTATCCACGATTGACCTCTCCAGGTTCCTAAGAGGTCAGTAAGGGGCATACATAAGTGCACTAGCCTGCCTTTCGTCCCCTGTCCAATTGTCTTTCCTTATCTCATATCTCATATATCTTTTCTTCCTCCATATATCTTCTCCTCTATTTTTATATCTTCTCTTTATATATAATACTTCATGTCTATTCTCTTCAATATGTATTGTGTATTGGACAAAATAAATAAATAAAGTAAATAAATAAATAAACATAAGCAACATACCTTTTATAATTGACAGGAAACAGTCTTGAAGGATAAACGTAACAAAATCTAATTCCTAATGGCATAATTTTATTTTAAACAGGGTACATTATAGTGTACCTTAAATAAAGCAGTAAAACAACAGAAGTGCAACAGTTTTACCCCTCCTCTAGTTATCCCATTTTACCAAGTGGGTGAGATTCTATTGGACCAGAACATTAGCTGGTTTAACAAATTTGTAAAGAGGAAACAGAACACTTCATTATCTCACTCCATTTCTTGCTGCCATCAGCATTTTACTTCTCCATATTGCTACTATTATTCAACTCTTCGTATTTTTCAATGACTTAAAAGAACAAGTACAAAAGAGTAATCTAGCTTTAAGATTATAGTGTGCTAATAAGAACTAATCCATTCCAATGATTTGGAGTATACAATATATATCACTTAGTTCATTCCCCATGTTAGCAAGAACTGTTGATTTAATGCTTAGATCAGTGTTTCCCAACCTTGGCAACTTGAAGATATCTGGACTTCAACTCCCAGAATTCCCCAGCCAGCATTCGCTGGCTGGGGAATTCTGGGAGTTGAAGTCCAAATATCTTCAAGTTGCCAAGGTTGGGAAACACTGGCTTAGATAACAGTCTCTGGGATCAGTTTTTCTTAACATACAATATTCAAGAAAGGTTCATGAATGCCACACCACCTTCCTCATCATCCATACCATTAAGCACAAGCGTCTACTAGTTAGTGCCAATTTATAGCTTGAAAAAAAGAAACTACTCTTCTACAAACCTGAATCATTGAATCCTTCTTGGTATTGTAAGGCAGAAATTTAAAAATGAAGATAAATACTTAATCCTACACATTATAACGGCGGCAAGATTACTATACGCACAGAATTGGAAAACAGAAACAGCCTCCACAACTTTAAGCTTTATAAATAAGGTCCTTGAGTGCGCAGAAATGACTAAAATGACTTTGGAGCTACAGGAAAAAGACAAATCTGAATTTTACAAAATATGGGAAAGTTGGTACAAATGGCTTAAACAGAAAAAATACATTAAAAAACCTAACGGAGAAGTAATACTAGACACTTCTTCCTTTCTTATCCAAACAGGGGCAGCATACAAATCTAATAAATAAATAAATAAATTTAATAAACAAACAAGCAAACAAACAAATAAAATATGGAAACATTGCACCACAAATCGATAGAACATAAAACCTCCAAAAATGAACTCGTACCTTCTTCAGAAATACCTAACACAAATACAAATACAGTATTCAGAATTAAAGGAAATAAATATATATAAATAAATAAATATTTATAAATAAATAAATAAAATGATCCCGCTATATAGAATGCTGGTGAGACCACATTTGGAATACTGTGTTCAGTTCTGGAGACCTCACCTACAAAAAGATATTGACAAAATTGAACGGGTCCAAAGACGGGCTACAAGAATGGTGGAAGGTCTTAAGCATAAAACGTATCAGGAGCGACTTCATGAACTCAATCTGTATAGTCTGGAGGACAGAAGGAAAAGGGGGGACATGATCGAAACATTTAAATATATTAAAGGGTTAAATAAGGTTCAGGAGGGAAGCGTTTTTAATAGGAAAGTGAACACAAGAACAAGGGGACACAATCTGAAGTTAGTTGGGGGAAAGATCAAAAGCAACATGAGAAAATATTATTTTACTGAAAGAGTAGTAGATCCTTGGAACAAACTTCCAGCAGACGTGGTAGATAAATCCACAGTAACTGAATTTAAACATGCCTGGGATAAACATATATCCATCCTAAGATAAAATACAGAAAATAGTATAAGGGCAGACTAGATGGACCATGAGGTCTTTTTCTGCCGTCAGACTTCTATGTTTCTATGTTTCTAATTCCACACCCTTGACATAAATATTCAACATCAGGTCACTCGACAGTGATAGTCAATGACATGGTTGACGACTTATGTTTTTACTATTGAAACTTAAGGTCCTCTATGCTTTAAGCACATTTGTTTGTCCATTTTTCACCCTTTGTTCCTTTTTTCTCTATGTATGTTTTGTTTGTTTTGATTGTTTTGATATGTAGAGAATTAATAAAGATTATTTACAAACTTGAATCAGACTAAAAAAGCTGTCAACTGAATAAAGAAGTGTAATCTTATAACTTTCCAAAACATGAAAGTAGAGTTGAAGCAAAATCTCATCGTACCAACTATTCAAAGACACAGAGCGCACATAATGCACTGTGTGATCTCATTCTATTATATTAGAACACAACTGAAGCTGTACCATTAGTAAAAGGATCGCCATTTCCTTGGAAGCAATTAGACCCAGGTTCATTGCTGAACGACACACCATCTGTGTTTTTTGAACAAGGAAAAGCACCTCTGCTATGTTCCCCACATTACTGCACTCATTTTATTATATTTTTAGACATAGGGAAGTACCTCTTTTGAAATGTCATCTGTTCTCAAGCAGTGAAAAAGGGAGTTGCACGTTCTAGGTGAAAACATATACTTTAGAGGCTGCATGATGGAAGAGAAGGAAATGGATTTATGTGTCATCTGGGAAATCTGGAATTAAGAAAAGAAAGATCCTAATTTTAAAAAAAAATCTAAATGTCATTGATCTGTACCACTGTAATTTAGCAGGGGGAAAAATCACATATTTAAGAGGTTATTAACAGCCAGTTTGCTCATTAAATTCAGCAACCTAATTGTTCAATCAAGTAGAATAGAATAGAATAGAATAGAATTCTTTATTGGCCAAGTGTGATTGGACACACAAGGAATTTGTCTTTGGTGCATATGCTCTCAGTGTACATAAAATAAAAAGATACATTTGTCAAGAATCATGATTTGTCATGATTCATTTGTCAAGAATCATGATTGTCATAGGGGTCAAATAAGCAATCAGGAAACAATCAAAATTAATCCAGATCTTAAGGATACAAGCAACACGTTACAGTCATACTGTCATAAGTGGGAGGAAATGGGTGATAGGAATGATGAGGAAAAAAAATAGTAGTAATAGTAGTGTAGACTTAGTAAAGAGTTTAACAGTGTTTAGGGAATTATTTGTTTAGCTGAGTGATAGCGTTCAGGAAAAAACTGTTCTTGTGTCTAGTTGTCTTGGTGTGCAGTGCTTTGTAGTGACATTTTGAGTAGGAGTTGAAACAGTTTATGTCCAGGATGCGAGGGGTCAGTAAATATTTTCACTGCCCTCCTTTTGATTCGTGCAGTATGCATGTCCTGAATGGAAGGCAGGTTGGCAGCAATTGTTTTTTCTGCAGTTCTGTATAGCTCTCAAAAACAAGCTACATCATATCTGTTTTGCACAAGTAACTTTATCCCCATTTTCTCCAGCCTGGTGCCCTCATCAAAAATGGAATTCTACTTGTAAAATTTTTCAGCTATTTTGCTGTCCATCTGAGGCAGCAAAGAATGTTCATGGAAATAGGAACCATCTAAGAACTAATGAAGTAGATTTGTATCATTTTAGCCATTGTCTATCCATGGAGGGTAAAGGCCCCTTCTGCACATTTCCAACTAACATAGTCCTGAGTTTTCTTTTGCCGGTTGGGCCCACAATATTTGCTTGATGTCATTGATCCATCTTTATTTTATTTATTTTATTTTATTAATTAGATTTGTATGCCGCCCCTCTCCGTAGACTCGGGGCGACTAACAACAGCAAAAAGACAATGTGAACAAATCTAATATTAAACGTAATGTAAAAAAACTCCCCCAATTTAAGAAACCAATCATACATACATCTTGTTTTAGGTCTATTTCTTGGTAGCTTTTTATCGTGGAATTTATTTTATGATTGCCTTGGTCCACCTGCCATCAGTTCTTCTTGCTATGTGATCAGCCTATTTCTATTGCAGATTATCTTCGAGACCGCCTTCTGCCGCACAAATCCCAGTGACCGGTGTAGTCCCACAGAGTTGGCCTCCTTAGGGTCCCGTCGACCAAACAATGTTGGCTGGCAGGACCTAGGGGAAGAACCTTCTCTGTGGGAGCCCCGACCCTCTAGAATCAGCTCCCCCCAGTTTCGCACTGCCCCCACCCTCCTTGCCTTCCAAAAGAGCTTAAAAACTCATCTTTGTCGCCAGGCTTGGGACTTTTAGATCTTCCCCCGATCAATGAATGTTTTAAGTATGAGTGTTGAATGATTGGTTTGATAGGTTTTACTTTCTTTTAATTGAATTTAATGGTTGTTTTTAATGTAGTATTAATTGGATTTATATTATTGTTCTGTTTTTGTATATGCTGTGAGCCGCCCCGAGTCCTCGGAGAGGGGCAGCATACAAATCCAATTAAATAAATAAATAAATAAATTTAAATTATTTTACTCCTTTGATGCTATTGTATACTTTCATTTGTTCTCTAATGCAGTGTTTCCCAACCTTGGCAACTTGAAGCTATTTGGACTTCAACTCCCAGAATTCCCCAGCCAGCATTCGCTGGCTGGGGAATTCTGGGAGTTGAAGTCCAGATAGCTTCAAGTTGCCAAGGTTGGGAAACACTGCTCTAATACATATGCAGGTCTTTCTAGCTTGTCTTGGAATACTGTGTTCAGTTCTGGAGACCTCACCTACAAAAAGATATTGACAAAATTGAACAGGTCCAAAGACGGGCTACAAGAATGGTGGAAGGTCTTTAGCATAAAACGTATCAGGAAAGACTTAATGAACTCAATCTGTATAGTCTGGAGGACAGAAGGAAAAGGGGGGACATGATCGAAACATTTAAATATGTTAAAGGGTTAAATAAGATCCAGGAGGAAAGTGTTTTTAATAGGAAAGTGAACACAAGAACAAGGGGACACAATCTGAAGTTAGTTGGGGGAAAGATCAAAAGCAACATGAGAAAATATTATTTTACTGAAAGAGTAATAGATCCTTGGAACAAACTTCCAGCAGACGTAGTAGATAAATCCACAGTAACTGAATTTAAACATCCCTGGGATAAACATATATCCATCCTAAGATAAAATACAGAAAATAGTATAAGGGCAGACTAGATGGACCATGAGGTCTTTTTCTGCCGTCAGTCTTCTATGTTTCTATGTCTTGTAATACCGAGCATGTACCTTTCCATGGCTCTTTGCGCCACTCCTAGCTTCTGTTTATATATACATAGATTTATGTTTTTTCTGTCGAGTTACCCAATACAGTATACTTTGCACTCCCTTCACGACCAGCACTCCGTTGACTGACAGGCACGAGTGAACAGGATGCATTTCACCCCGATGCAGGGGGGAAAAAAGTCATTTTAAAAGAAAGGAAAACTAGGAGAGATTATTAATTTAAATTGGAACTGGATGGGTGGGCGTTGGATTTGGTATTGTGTACTGTACTGTTTTTTATTATTGTTGTGAGCCGCCCCGAGTTTGCGGAGAGGGGCGGCATATAAATCCAATAAACCTAACCTAACCTAGGAATTGTTCAACCAGGGCAAGATTCTGTCTTAAACACAAACTACAGCTAATCAAGGTATGTGAAATATGGCCATTTTCTTTGCTGGATCCAATAGATGCAGTACAGATGAGAGGAGAAAAGGAGAACAATGCTGCCTCAAAAAAAAAAATGAACCAAATATTCAAATCTGATCAATGATCTCCTTTGCATGAAATCTCTTTTGGTCTTGAATACTGAGACTGCAACATAGAAAGGGAAAGGTGGAGAAAACTTTCCCAATTTTTCTGGGTATCTTTTGCCCAGCACTCAAAGTTCTTAAAGGCCAGAACTCAAATGTCATAAATCAAACCAGCTTCAAAAACATTTAAGAATCATTCTAATGATGAATGAAACTCTTTCCCTCCTTCCTTCTCTCCCACTCCTTCCCAGAACAGAAAGGAAAAGGGTTGGATTGGGATGGTGCTGTTAATGGAAAAATAGTTTTCAGAGGAGGCCTTGCCAGGAAACCGTAGGCACATCTGCTCTTAACGGGTTTCAGCTGAAACTACTGAAAATATACATGGGGCTATTTATACGAAACAGCTTGTATACATGATAAGATTACAATTTGGAGGATAACAATGGGCTTAGCTATGGAAAAAATAAGCCTGCTAAAACTTCTTTTCTACATGTGGCTGTAACATTTTAAAACATATGCTGTTGAGGGGGACCAAAATTTGTTGAGAATTAGGAAAATCTCAGCATTTGCCGATTAGCATCAAACAAACTCAAGATGTTTCAGCAAATTTTTGCCAAGACTTAACTCCTTAGTCTACTGGATTCCTAGTGAGCGACAATTTTGCTCAATCAAACAGATCCTGAAGGATGTGGGCAAGAACAATTTTAACAATAAAAATTCCTTAATAAAATCTCTCATTATGTTAGGATCTGTAAATATCTCAGATGTTCCATATGAATTAGATGTTCTATTATTTAATGATAAAGAATGGAATCACCATGCTTCCATTGATATTCATATGTATGTGTGTGCGTGTGCTGAATTTGAAAATGAAGTTTTTTACATGTTTTTTCGACAGAAAAATTGTGTGTGTGTGTGTGTGTGTTTTCCTATGTTTTAGCCTCCAATACCCTAATCATCTTCTTTGCTCTTCTCTGCATTATTTCTAGAGTTTAAACATCTTTTTAAATATTGTGGTGACCAAAACTGGATGCAATATCCCAAGGGTGATCGTACCAAAACATTATAAAGTTGTATTAACCAGTGATCAAATCTAATTTTTCTTGCCACCAATTCTGTGGGTATGGCTTGGTGAGGATTATGTGGCCGGGTAGGCGTGGCCAATTTTCCTGCAGAAAATGGCCGTTGCCTGAGCTAAAAAGGCAAGGAACTGCGGCTCAGCTCACCTCACCCAATTCCTAGGACTACCCAATTTGGCATGGAGAGGGCGGTTCCCCCTTGCAATCTCCCTTTCCCTCGGCACTTTTATTTCCCATGGTCCACTGGCCTGAACTACTATAAGGCCACTTCCCTGCTTTTCAGTGATGACTTCTATGCCCACGACCACAGGAACCTCCACCTCCTCAAACATACAAAGTCACATACAGTGGTACCTCTACCTAAGAAAGCCTCTACTTAGGTACTTTTCTAAATAGGAACCGGGTGTTCAAATTTTTTTTGCCTCTTGTCAAGAACCATTTTCCACTTACAAACCCGAGCCTCCAAAACTGTAACCAGAAAAGGCAGAGAGAAGCCTCCGTGGGGCCATTCTAGGAATCTCCTGGGAGGAAACAGGGCCAGAAAAGGCGGGGGAAGCCTCTGTGGGGCCTCTCTAGGAATCTCCTGGGAGGAGACAGGGTCAGAAAAGGCGGGGGAAGCCTCTGTGAGGCCTCTCTAGGAATCTCCTGGGAGGAAACAGGGTCTCCACCCTCCCTGTGGTTTCCCCAATCACATGCATTATTTGCTTTTACATTGATTCCTGTGGGAAAAATTGCTTCTTGTTACAAACCTTTCTACTTAAGAACCTGGTCATGGAACGAATTAAGTTCCTAAGTAGAAGTACAACTGTACCTTCAAATTTCAATACAATACAATGTAATATCAACCACCAAATTCTTAATTAAAATTGTTAATTTATATCTATTTTGCTTTTGTATACATTATACCAAAAAACCCTAAAAGATGTGGCAAAATGGAGGAAGCGGCTAATTTAATAAGGAATGCCAAAGCGGAAAGCTTTTGAGAACTGTGAAAAGCCCGATGTATTATATTTAAATTGGATTACCAAGATAAACTTATATGTTGTTGTCAAGCATATTGTCTGCTGCACGAATCCCAGCGACCGATTAGGTCCCACAGAGTTAGCGTTCTCCGGGTCCCGTCGACTAAACAATGTCGTCTGGCGGGTCCCAGGGGAAGAGCCTTCTCTGTGGTGGCCCCGACCCTCTGGAACCAGTTCCCCTCTGAGATTAGAATTGCCTCCACCCTCCTTGCCTTTCGTAAACTCCTTAAAACCCACCTCTGCCATCAGGCATGGGGAAACTGAAATAACTTCCCCAGGCCTATATTGTTTATGAATGGTGTGTTGTGTGCATGTTTTTAAATTATGGGTTTTTAGTTTAAATTATTAGATTTGTATTACATATTGTTTTGCTACTATTGTTGTGAGCCGCCCCGAGTCTACAGAGAGGGGCAGCATACAAATTTAATAAATAATAATAATAATAATAATAATAATAATAATAATAATAATGTATGGCCGCAACCAAGTGAGAAGTACAAAGACAAGTGTGTCTTGCTTACAGTCTGCCATGTTGGTGGGAATGTCATGGTCTGGGCTGTATGAGTGCTGCCAGCACTGGGGAGCTACAGATCATTGAGGGAATCGTGAATGACAACATGTACTGTGACATACTGAAGCAGAGCCCGATCCCCTCCCCATGGAGACTGGGACGCCGGATAGTATTCCAGCATGATTATCTATCTATCTATCTATCTATCTATCTATCTATCTATCTATCTATCTATCTATCTATCCATCCATCCATCCATCCATCCATCCATCCATCCATCCATCCATCTATCAGTCACTCATGCTCTCATCACCTCGAGGCTCGACTACTGTAATGCTCTCTACATGGGGCTACCTTTGAAGAGTGTTTGGAAACTTCAGATCGTGTAGAATGCAGCTGCGAGAGCTATCATGGGCCTATAAATATGCCCATGTCACACCAACACTCTGCAGTCACAATTCAAAGTGTTGGTTATGACCTATAAAGCCTTTCATGGCATCGGACCAGAATATCTCCGGGACCGCCTTCTGCCGCACGAATCCCAGCGACCACTTAGGTCCCACAGAGTTGGCCTTCTAAGGGTCCCGTCGACTAAACAATGTCGTTTGGCGGGACCCAGGGGAAGAGCCTTCTTTGTGGCGGCCCCGACCCTCTGGAACCAACTCCCTCCAGATATCAGAGTTGCCCCCACTCTCCTTGCCTTTCGTAAGCCCCTTAAAACCCACCTCTGTTGTCAGGCATGGGGGAATTGAGATATTCCCTTCCCCCATGGCTTATAAAATGTATGCATGGTATGTCTGTATGTATGATTGGTTTATTAAATTGGGGTTTTTTACATTACTTTTAATATTAGATTTGTTCATATTGTCTTTTCACTGTTCTTAGCCGCCCCGAGTCTACGGAGAGGGACGGCATACAAATCTAATATCTATCTATCTATCTATCTATCTATCTATCTATCTATCTATCTATCTATCTATCTATCCATCCATCCATCCATCCATCCATGCATTTGACTTCTATGCCGCCCAATCGCGAAGGACTTAAGGTGGCTTACAAAATAACTACCCCAAGCACACCTCCAAAATGATCACTGCCTTGCTAAAGAAGCTGAGGGTAAAGGTGATGGATTGGCCAAGCGTGTCTCCAGACCTAAACTGTATTGAGCATCTGTGGGGCATCCTGAAACGGAAGGTGGAAGTGTGCAAGGTCTCTAACATCCACCAGCTCCGTGATGTCATCATGGAGGAGTGGAAGAGGACTCTGGTGAACTCTATGCCCAAGAAGGTTAAGGCAGTGCTGGAAAATTATTATTATTATTATTATTATTATTATTTATTAGATTTTTATGCCACCCCTCTCCGTAGACTCGGGGCGGCTCACAACAATAACAAGAACAATGTAAGAACAAATCTAATAATTTAAAAAACACTAAAAACCCCATTATTAAAAGCAAACATACACACAAACATTCCATGTATAAACTGTATAGGCCCGGTGGAGATGTCTCAGTTCCCCCATGCCTGACGGCAGAGATGGGTCTTAAGAACTTTACAAAAGTCAAGGAGGGTGGGGGCAGTTCTAATCTCCGGGGCGAGCTGGTTCCAGAGGATCGGGGCCGCCACAGGGAAGGCTCTTCTCCTGGGTCCCGCCAAACGACATTAATAATAATACTTTACACTGTAGCCAGGTGTCATTTCTTCAATGTTGTCACATGAAAAGATATACAGTAATTAAATATTTACAAAATGTGAGGAGGTCTACTCCTGTGACATAAGAGTAAAAAGCAGATCGTTACTCAACGTGTCTGCGGGGTAACTTGTTGAGGAAAAGCAGCTTGGAATGTTTTTCAACTAAGAGTTTTCTGTTTCCTGTCCCCAAATTATGAACTTCATGGCTGTTTGTGAGGAAGCTCCCACTGTTACATGGATTTAAGATGCTGCTTCCCCCTTCACTGTCTCGGATCATCCTCTGCCAAGACTATGGGTTAATATAATGTTCTGTCTTGAGATCGAGAACTTGGCACTGCAAAATACAAATTCGCCACATGAAGCAGAGGTATTAAAATTGTGCTATCAGAGACAATAAATTAAATTGCCATCCAACAAACCCTTTAAGGAGGTCTGACATAACCACAGCAGATTTTTCATTTCCCACTATTCCCTGCTGCGTATCTTCACCTGTTTTATTAAATCATAAAGTCTCTTTTTAATAAGTGAACCAGCAGAAAACAATAGTGAATGACAAGTTTCATTAGATTTGGATTTTTTTTTTCAGATGCAAGCAGAGAGTGTATATTATTTCCTTTTCTTACACAATTAATTTTGATATCTTTCACACTCAGTAATATTTGTTTGATTGTATGGTTTTTATTTTACTTTTAGAAGAAATATTGCAGTTGAGTTTCAAATAATTCCCAACAATATGCAATTACAGAACTAAGAGCACTTTTGCTTGGGATCATGACTAGTTTCCAGCCCAAATCCTGGAAGTGGAAACTAGTTGGGAAATAAGCATCTTTTTTTAAAAAAAGGTCTCACTTTCCTTCTGGATGAAGGAGTTTTTGTGTCTGTGAGTTTTTGTGTGGTTTCAAAAAAACAACAACCCTGCCAAACCTGTTTAGTTGGATTTGGTAGCAGGAGAGAAAACTGTTATTTATCACAAGAAGCACAGATTCTGAAACCACTTTTCCTTATTCTTGATAGTTACTGTCTGAATCCATTGTGTAGATAGATAGATAGATAGATAGATAGATAGATAGATAGATAGATAGATAGATAGATAGATAGATTAGATAGATAGATAGATCGATTAGATAGATTGATAGATTAGATAGATAGATGAGATAGATAGATAGATTAGATAGATAGATAGATGAGATAGATAGATAGATAGATAGATTAGATAGATAGATAGATTAGATAGATAGATTAGATAGATAGATAGATTAGATAGATTAGATAGATAGATAGATAGATAGATAGATAGATAGATTAGATAGATAGATTAGATAGATAGATTAGATAGATAGATGAGATAGATAGATGATATAGATAGATGATATAGATAGATGATATAGATAGATAGATAGATAGATAGATAGATGATATAGATAGATGATATATATATAGAGAGAGATAGAGAGATAGATGATATAGATAGATAGATTAGATAGATAGATAGATTAGATAGATAGAGAAATAGATTAGATAGATAGATAGATAGATAGATAGATTAGATAGATAGATAGATTGATTAGACAGACAGACAGACAGACACACATGTAGACACACACACACACACACACACACACACACACACACACACATGTAGATAGTTGTGAGTTCAGGTTCCCCCCCGTGTAATATTTTGGGTGTTTTGCTATGTTTTTGGTGAAATCACATTTGCTATCATCAGGCTGAAGTTATTGGCTCTGTGCTGCTTTGATTTCACTGAAATGTTGCAAAGACATTCAAAATATTACATGGGAAAACCCCGAAATCACAACAATCTACATACAACAATCTCCCAGCGACCGATTAGGTCCCACAGAGTGGGCCTTCTCCGGGTCCCACCAACTAAACAATGTTGGTTGGCGGGCCCCAGGGAAAGAGCCTTCTCTGTGGCGGCCCCCACTCTCTGGAACCAGCTCCCCCCACAGATTAGAACTGCCCCTACCCTCTTTGCCTTTCGTAAACTCCTTAAAACCCACCTTTGTCGTCAGGCATGGGGGAACTGAGATATCTCCCCCGGGCCTATACAATTTATGTATGGTATGCTTGTAGGTATGTCTGTTTAATAATGCGTTTTAAAAAATATTTTAAATTGTAAATTATTAGATTTGTCATGAACTGTTTTTATTGTATTGTGAGCCGCCCCGAGTCTACGGAAAGGGGCGGCATACAAATCTAATAAATAAATAAATAAATAAATAAAATAAAATACCCATCCCCATAAAAATCTACCAATACACACACACACACAAGGCAGAGGCCCCAGGTTCAAATTCCAGTAAGGGTGTGGCAACCAGATGAAGGCAAATAAGCCCAACATAGATCTATAGTAATCGCCCTTCCTTTTCATTATCAGCAAAATATGTTACATACATACATACATATATTTGCCATAGATATTTATCCTCGATGTCTTGGCATTTCAGAAAATATGTGTGGGAGAAAGAGGAAAATCTGAAAGACTCTTTAAAAAATGTAAAAAATTGGAAAAGTAGGCCAAAAAGGATTGATAGCAATCTTATCGTCCCAAGGCACTAAGTAACTGTGTACCCGTGAGAACAGTGCTCTCAGAACCAATGAACTGTATAGCTCCCCAGATTTCTACACGTCCGATAGACGCAGCTACTCGTTTCTAGTGGTAGTTGTACTCGTTACTGCTGAAAGGAAGCGGCAGTAGGGTCATCTTGTCCATCTCATTGCATCAGGCTGTGATTTATTTCATTATCCTTAAGCCATCCCTGATAGATGATGCATGTCAAGTTGAGATGGTGATGTCATAACCTCCTCATGTTTCCTGTTCCATTCCACTAACCACTCTAATAACTATGGCAGCCTTTCTCCCCCACAAATCTCTGTGGAGCGTCTGCTGCTGTTGCTGCTTGCAGAATCCCAATGCCATTCACTGTTGCGCTTTGTGCTGCCTTTGTTAGAAGTAAATGCTTTCATTAGTGGCTGCTCATACTTTATTTGTAGAAGAGATCTCAATCTTGTTGTCTAGACTTAATGGGTGACTTAACTGGAGTTTTGCCATAGATTTCAGCTGAGGGAGGTTTTCTCCAAATATGGCTGCACAAAGTGCAAATAATGATTAGCAAGTGACAAACTGGAGTCTCCAAGTCTTCCAGCCCTCATTTGCCATTAAAGACATGATGGGCATTGTTTCCAGGTCTTGGTTCTGCACTCACATTACTTAAATGTAAATTACTTAAAAACGGGGGAAATATTTACTGACCCCTCACATCCTGGACACAAACTGTTTCAACTCCTACCCTCCAAACGTCGCTACAGAGCACTGCACACCAAGACAACTAGACACAAGAACAGTCCCCGTCCCCCCCGAATGCCATCACTCTACTAAACAAATAATTCCCTCAACACTGTCAGACTTTTTACTAAATCTGCACTTCTATTCTACTAGTTTTTCTCATCATTCCTATCATCCTTTTCCTCCCACTTAGGACTGTATGACTGTAACTTGTTGCTTGTATCCTAAGATTTTTATTAATATTGATTGTTTCTTCGTTGCTTATTTGACCCTATGACAATCATTAAGTGTTGTACCACATGATTCTTGACAAATGTATCTTTTTCTTTTATGTACACTGAGAGCATCTGCACCAAGACAAATTCCTTGTGTGTCCAATCACACTTGGCCAATAAAATTCTGTTCTGTTCTATTCTACTCTAAATTCAACTGCCATCTGTATGTATATGACCAATTTTCAGTAAAGTAATCATGACGCAATGCCATAAAATATTTTGGATAGTTTATATATGGTCCTTGTAAGACATTGGTTGTTTTTCATATTAGTCTGGGGCGGAATAAGATGTCATTGCCCTCTCTACCATGTTATGGCATGACATGACACAATCAACATGTTATGTCATGAGTTTCAAGTGAAGGATGTGTCAGCATTCTTCTGCTCATTTCATCAGGCTTGTCTCTTGCAACCAATGAAGTATGGCAGAAGAGAGGAAATTAATTGACACAAGGAGGTCACAGCAGTGATTGTTTTGTACTCTATTGTATTTTCTAGGCAAAGAAATAAAGAGAAAAGAAATAGATACACTGGCATGGGCGTCTTCACTGCTACTAATTCAGCTCTCTAATTTAAAACCTTGCCAGGAGAACTCCTTTCACTGTCTCTTTGCTGATGAACTAAACCAAAAAATGTCTAGATCAGAATATATACAGGTGGACAAAGAGATCTAACTTGCTGTTCAGCCAATCTGCATTGTATTTTTTGCATTTGGCATCCTTTTAGGAATACTAGCTGGATGAATGCAAAATAAACTAATTAATGCATACCCTCATTTTTGAAGCTAATTTCACAATGGTTCAAGCGAACGATGCCAAATCAAAGGCATAATATTTTAATTCTTAGCATGATTCCTCGGAAATAAAGGAGCTTCTGTGCAAGTTCATAGAATTACATGCAGATCTGTATGTGTATATCTTCATCTTGCAACACCTATAATTATCTTGGTTTTTCCTGATCCTTCAGCCATCTTTTGTTTTGTTTTTTCCTTGAAAAGCTGATGCCTCTATAGGTTTTAGCATTGATTGGCAGTGCTAAAAAACCTGTCAAGAAGTACCTAATGGATGACTACATTTCTGGGTAAGTGTGTTTTCTTCTGACCCATGTAGATTTTACAGGGAAGGAGTAGCCAAAAAAGTAGATTTTTGCACAATCCTCTCGTTCACAATTTATTGCCTTGACTCTGAGTTTTACAGCATTATTGCCTTCGGTTTACAAGTTGAATATTTACACAAATGGATTTAGGTCAAGACGAAGGGCAGGTTTTAAATGTCCCGTGACCACTGGCATTCTGAACACATTCTCTCTTACAGCACATTGCTGGTTTAACTCTGGAAATGCTGGCATTCCCCCCCCCCTTGCCAGATTATAATTACAATGGCTCCATAATCTAGTCATACCTTCCATCTATATCTGCACTGCATGTTGCTACACTGTCACAGCAAGCAAACAACTTAACCAAAGTCATGGGAAAATATATATTTAACATACAACAAGCAGAGGCGGCAAAATTAAAGATCATTTGATATTAGTATTCCAAGGCCAACCCCCACTCAGTAAAAGACCTTGGAATACTAATGTCAAATGACCTAAGTGCCAAAGCCCACTGCAACAATATCGCCAAAAAGGCTTCTAGAGTTGTTAACCTGATCCTACGCAGCTTCTGCTCTGGCAATCTCACGCTACTCACCAGAGCCTACAAAACTTTTGCCAGACCCATCCTTGAATACAGTTCATCTGTCTGGAACCCATACCACATCTCGGACATCAACACCCTTGAAAATGTCCAAAGATACTTCACCAGAAGAGCCCTTCACTCCTCCACTCAAAACAGAATGCCCTACGAAAGCAGACTATCAATACTAGGTCTAGAAAGCTTAGAACTACGCCGCCTAAAACACCATCTAAATATTGCCCACAAGATCATATGCTGCAACGTTCTACCTGTCAATGACTATTTCAGCTTCAATCGCAACAACACAAGAGCACGCAACAGATTCAAACTTAATATTAACCGCTCCAAACTTGACTGTAAAATATATGACTTCAGCAACCGAGTTGTCGAAGCGTGGAACTCATTACCTGGCTCAGTACTGTCAACCCCTAACCCCCAACATTTTCCCCTTATACTATCCACAATTGACCTCTCCAGGTTCCTTAGAGGTCAGTAAGGGGCGTGTATAAGTGCACCAGTGTGCCTTCCGTCCCCTGTCGAATTGTCTCTCCTTATCTCATTTATCTTTTCTTCCTTTGAAATATGTTCACCTATACTTTTATATCTTTTCTTCTATTCTTTTCTTTACTTATATTATTACATATCTTTCTCTTCAATGTGTATTATGTATTGGACAAATAAAATAAATAAATAAATGAAATAAAATTGAACTGAAGAAAGAACTACACAAAGCAAACAATTCTCTTAAACTCTACCAAGGTATTCAAAATCCTTAACCCTAACTCCCCCAAATTTGAAATATTCAGATGTGCTAATGTAAGATTTCTTTCCTCCCTTCCCATGTCCACCTTCAACCATTTTCTGCCTCAGAAGGGGGATTTTTTAATATCTGGATATAGAAAATGTGGATGGAGAAAGCTTAACTCAGTTGTTTTTATACACCTGCTATAAGGTGAGGAGGAGGAGGAGCTGCAGAATAAGCCGTAGCAGAAATCAGCAAAAGTAGCAGAAAAAGCAGAAGTGGAAGCAGCAGAAGAAGCAGCAGCAGCAAAAGACGCAGAAGCCACAGAAGCAGAAGAAGTAAAAGAAGCAGAAGCAGAAGCCACAGAAGCAGAAGAAGTAAAAGAAGCAGAAGCAGAAAAAACAGAAGCAGAAGCCACAGAAGCAGAAGTAAAAGACGCAGAAGCAGAAAAAACAGAAGCAGAAGCCACAGAAGCAGAAGTAAAAGAAGGAGAAGCAGAAAAAACAGAAGCAGAAGAAGTAAAAGAAGCAGAAGCAGAAAAAACAGAAGCAGAAGAAGTAAAAGAAGCAGAAGCAGAAAAAACAAGCAGAAGAAGCATGAATAGAAGAAGCAAAAGAAGCAGAAGCAGAAAAAACAGAAGCAGAAGAAGTAAAAGAAGCAGAAGCAGAAAAAACAGAAGCAGAAGAAGTAAAAGAAGCAGAAGCAGAAAAAACAGAAGCAGAAGAAGTAAAAGAAGCAGAAGCAGAAAAAACAGAAGCAGAAGAAGTAAAAGAAGTAGAAGCAGAAAAAACAGAAGCAGAAGACACAGAAGCAGAAGAAGTAAAAGAAGTAGAAGCAGAAAAAACAGAAGCAGAAGACACAGAAGCAGAAGAAGTAAAAGAAGTAGAAGCAGAAAAAACAGAAGCAGAAGACACAGAAGCAGAAGAAGCAGAAAAAACAAGCAGAAGAAGCATGAATAGAAGAAGCAAAAGAAGCAGAAGCCGCATGAGTAAAAGAAGCAGAAAAAACAAACAGAAGCCACAGGAACAGAAGAAGCAGAAGCCAAAGAAGCAGCAACAAAGAAAGGAGAAGGAGAAGGCGAAAAAGAGGAGGAGGAGCAGGAGGAGCAGGAGGAGGAGGAGAAGAAGAAGAAGAAGAAAAAAGAAAAAAAAGAAGTAGAAGAAGAAATAGAAGAAGAAGAAGAAGAAGAAAGAGAAGAAGAAGAAGAAGAAGAAGAAGAAGAAGAAGAAGAAGAAGATAATGATGATCTTCCTCTTCCCCCACTTCCCCTAAAGTCCTCTCCATAATGGTGGCTTTGAGTTATTCAAGCTAAAGCCATCCCCCCGCTGTTTCTGCCCATGGAGAACTCTTTAGGGATCAATGTGAATGACATTCCCGTCAGGCCAGTTGGATCAATGACTTCCCTGGTCCTCGCTGCCCGCTGTGCTTCTACTGCACAAACCAGACAGCGTTCGTTCTTCAAAGCTCCGGTTCTCCACATGCTACATTTTGGACCCGAGCCTCTGTCAGTACACAGCAACTCATTAAGATAACACGGAGGCCAGGATAGCACAAGCTGCTCCAAGCACAAGGCACTGCTAAGCTCCCCAAATGTTGTAAAACAGGTCAGATTAGGATAATGCAAACACACACCAATGATGTTAACCAGTCACTGCTTTGGCCACCTGCCAGGTGACACCTAGTTTATTTCTGCATTTAAAAAAGTGCTCTGCCAGGTTTGGAACGGCTTCTCTTTTGCAGTAATTGAAGTAGTATAAAGCAACGTTCTTCTTGTTGATACAGACTTGATCTGTATTGTTTTCAATATTTGAAACACATGGTTCATATCAAGAGTGTAGCATGTGGTTGAGGGGTGGGGTGGGGGGCTTTTGAGGAAGAGATTGCAAAGTTTATTCAGCTTATACAGACCGGAGCGTTCTCTTCAGAGTTCCAGCTTGCAGAACTTTAGCCATTTTTTCTCACTCAGCAGAAAGTGTCCATCCTGTGCCAAATGGGATAGTTTCACACTTCAGCATCCAAATAGGACACTCTTTAAAGCAGTGCTTCTCAGCCTTGGCAAACCCTTAAGGTGTATAGACTTCAACTTCCCAAATTCCCCAGCCGAGCATGATGGCTGTGGAATTCTGGGAGTTGAAGTCTACCCTTAACATAGAAACACAGGAGATTGATGGCAGAAAAAGATCCCGTAGTCTGCCTTTATACTCTTTCCTGTATTTTATCTTAGGATGGATATATGTTTATCCCAGGCATATTTAAATCCAGTTACTGTGGATTTACCAACCACGTTTGCTGGAAGTTTGTTCCAAGCACCTACTACTCTTTCAGTAAAATAATATTTTCTCATGTTGCTTCTGATCTTTCCCCCAACTAACCTCAGTTTGGGCCCCCTTGTTCTTGTGTTCACTTTCCTAATAAAAACACTTCCCTCCTGGACCTTATTTAACCCTTTAACATATTTAAATGTTCCGATCATGTAATCCCTTTCCCTTCTGTCCTCCAGACTATAAAGATTGAGTTCATTAAGTCTTTCCTGATAAGTTTTATGCTTAATACCTTCCATCATTTTTGTAGCCGGTCTTTGGAACCATTCAATTGCAGATGAGGTGTCCAGAACTGAACACAATATTCCAAATGTGGTCTCACCAGCGCTCTATACAGCGGGATCACGATCTCCCTCTTCCTGCTTGTTATACCTCTAGCTATGCAGCCAAGCATTCTACTTGCTTTCCCTACCGCCTGACCACACTGCTCACCCATTTTGAGACTGTCAGAAATCACGACCCCTAAATCCTTCTCTTCTGATGTTTTTGCTATCATAGAACTGCCCATACAATACTCAGATTGTGGATTCCTTTTCCCAAAGTGCATTATTCTACCTTTGGAAACATTAAAGTTGCCAAGGTTGAGAAGCACTGCTTTAAAGCAATTAAAATTCTAAAGTCTTTCAGCATGAGATTTAGATTCTTCTGATAGATTTGCCACATTTAATTGTTCTTTCTCAATGGGGAGATAAGATGCCCAAATACCCATCCATGTAGATGTCAAACTGTGGTTTTCCTGACAGGGCCTTGCGGTTTTCTTTGGTTGGGGTGTGTGTGTGTTACTTGGAACCCTTTCAGTAAAATGGAATGGAAATAAACATTTTTACTCTCCATGCCCACCCATGTTCCCGTCCATACACTGATTACTGAAGAATGAATATTTAAAATGGAAGTCGCTCTGCGAGAGAGGACTTGCATCCAAAGCATTTATGACTCATACAAAGCCTGGTGCCTTAGTTTATGTATCTCTGATCTCACTTAAGGAGACTTGGAGGACATATGTAAATTTCTAAGAGTTTGCAGATAAGTTGCTGATCTTTCTTCTCCAAGTGCCAAAAGAGGCATAGAAGAGATGTTATTATGCAGAATCTGCTCACCCTCACCTCCGGGGCAGGGTTAGTATGCATATTTAATTTTTAAATAAATAGTACAGTCTTTACTGAACATGGTGAATCACCAAATGTAATTTCAACACATCTGCATGGTATCAGATTGGGAAAAGCTGCAAATTACATATATTCAGACCATATGCAATTAAATGCAATGCATACATAAATATCCAAAAGATAATATATAAATTCTATTGCCTGGGGCAAATATTTTACTATTATCACTCTCTAGCTTTCGACATTTCTAATAATTGAAATGTAAATTTTTAATAATACAATCTGTGTAACATCCCTAATAATTGAATAACATCGATATAATAGATAAAAATGTCCCAACGCCACCCAATGTCGTTTGGCGGGGCCTAGGGGAAGAGCCTTCTCTGTGCGGGCCCCGGCCCTCTGGAATCAGCTCTCCCTGGAGATTCGCACTGTCCCCGCTTTCCTTGCCTTCCATAAAAGTTTAAAGACCCATTTATGCCGCCAGGCTTGGGGCCATTACATCTTAGCCCCCCCCTCCCAATAAACGAATGCTTAGTATGTTTGGTTGAGTGAATGGTGATGAATGTTTTTTTTTTAATTATACAGTAATACCTCGTCTTACGAACCTAATTGGTTCCCGGCGGAGGTTCGTAAGACGAAAAGTTTGTAAGACGAAACATTATTTCCCATAGGAAACAATGTAAAATCAATCAATCCGTGCAACGAACCCCCCCCCCCCGCAAAAAACCGCCGCCACCCGGCTGCCACCTTTTGAAACAGCCGGGGGGCTTCTCAGCGGCCTCCCTAACCCCGAACCCGGAGGTTCGGCAAAAGTTCGGGTTCGGGAGGCCGCTGAGAAGCCCCACCGCCTGGCTGTCACCTTTTAAAACAGCCGGGGGGCTTCTCAGTGTCCTCCCGAACGCCGAACCCGGAAGTTCGGGTTTGGCGTTCAGGTTCAGGAGGACGCTGAGAAGCCCCCCGGCTGTTTCAAAAAGCGACAGCCGGGCGGCGGGGCTTCTCGGCGGTGGCAGCGGCGGGTTCATAAGAAGAAAAAAGTTCGTAAGAAGAAGCAAAAAATTTCTGAACCCCGGGTTTGTATCTCGGGTTGTTCGTAAGACGAGGGGTTCGTATCATGAGGTACCACTGTATTAGAGTTTTAAAGTCTTTTTAGCCATATTAATTGGATTTTTAGATGTATTGTTATGTTGTTCGGAGAGGGACAGCATATAAATCCAATAAATAAATAAATGAATGAATGAATGAATGAATGATGAATGAATGAATAAATAAATAAATTCTGTACTTTGAACATATTACCTGTTCATAAACACAGTTCTAACCAAAAGCCAAGTGATATATGGAACATAAACATGGCATGTTTCCCACTCAGAGGAGCTCCAATCAGTGTTCCCTCTAATTTTTTTTTGGGGTGGGCGGAAAAGTATAGTGTCTGAGCGGCAGTCCCTTCGGGACTGGGCGGCACAGAAATAATAAATAAATAAACAAACAAACAAATAAATAAAAAACCCACCCTGTTTTGCCTCAGAGAATTTCAAAATAAAATACTGTACTGTGTGTCTATAACAGTGAGCTCATAATAGGGCAACTCTATCAATATCAAAATGCCACTTAAATAGTTGAGCTAGTTTCAAACTAGATTTTGATTTTCTTTCTCTCTTCCTTACTCCCATTCTTTTTCTTTCTCTTTTCCTTCCTCTCTTTTTTCTATCTGTTTCTCTCTCTTCCTCTCTTCCTCTCTCTCTCCTTCCCTCTCACTCTTTCCCTCTCAGCTTCTGGGCAGGTTTGGAAAACTCTGAGTTGATGATGATTTTTAAGTGAGCGAACTGCTCAGCTTAGAGGGAACTATGGCTCCAATTGATAATGCAATTAATACCCAGCTTAGATGACCAGAGGAGACAGAACTCCATGGGTCTAACTAATATCTACTGAATCAACGGAACAGTCAGGAAGGTAGTTCCAGAACTGCAGGATAGCAATAAAAAATTTTTTTTTTATGTCTGAGATGTCATGCAACGGCTTATCTAAAAGACTATTCTCTGTATGTCTGAACTGAATTTTCCATTTAAAAGCACCTCAAACCAGAATTATGTACTGTAAATGGGCAGCCGATTTATCAGGTCATAAATTTGGTCTGTGTATCACATATTTGCACACATACACAGGAGAGGGAGAGAACAGGATAATAATCAAGATTGTATGCTTTTTTTTAAAGAAATAGCAGCACATTCGCCACCAAATTGATCAGAAATAAACAGAATGTTTATTTATTTATTTATTGGATTTCTATGCCGCCCCTCTCTGAGGACTTGGGGCGGCTCCAGTGATGGGCTCCTACGGGAACGGTCAAGAACGTAGTTTGTTTGTTTATTTGTTTGTTTGTTTACTTACTTACTTACTTACTTACTTACTTACTAGATTAGATTTGTATGCCGCCCCTCTCCGTAGACTCGGGGCGGCTAACAACAATAATCAAAACAGCATATAACAAATCTAATTTGCATTGAAAGATGTGGAAACAAAATGCATAAGCCATGCCCACAGTGTGGTAGTACATGTTTTGGTAGCCCATCACTGGGCGGTTCGCAACATATAAAATATATAGTATACAACATCTTAAATCCAATTAACAAATGAAAAGAACTAACACACACATACCCAAAGTAAGTCAGCATACTTTGGGGAGAAGACTTAAAACGAGCCCTGTGGACCAGACCAAATGCTCAGCCACAGTTCTATGCCTTTGCAAAAGTCCATAAAGAAGGCCTGAAGGTGAGAACTTGTGGTTCTGTGGCTGGTATTCACAGCTTCATTGCCTCTGAAGATGGAGGAAGATGAGAGACAGGCAATAGCCAGTTTCGGCCTTCCTCTGGCCTTCAGCCACTCCAAACAACCGCCCGATCACCAAAGACTTTGTTGCATAAAACTCAGCCCCTTTCCTTGATCTCTAGCAGCCTAAAAATATCTTTTACCTTTCACCACCTTTTGCCTCTGTCATATTACAAGGCTGTTGCATTGCCTCGAGGATTAGGCTATTAGGGGAGTCAATAACAGCCTATTAGGAACAGCCTATAGGTCAAAGCCACAGGCAGATCAATCTATCAATAGAACAAATAACACGCTAAATAAAAGAAAGGAAATGTACCGTGGCTTCCAGTCTAAACCAAACTAATCAACTGTAGCTGCTGTGGACAATGTGACAACAGCTTTCAGTCACTGGCTCCGCCTGGAACTTGAAAGGTGGCAAAAGAACAGCGAGCGCAAAGGAAATCTTGCACACGCAAATACATAAGCGTGCAAACCAACCAGCAGATTAAAGCAAACCATGTTCCTGCCAGCAGCCACCCTGAGGGGTGGCTGCTGGCCTGGCAGAGTAGGGCTCCTTCGTGGCTAACAGTGATTATAAGATGTGCTTGTACAGACGGCTCCGTAGGCTACATGAAGCATTCCCATGGTTCACAGCTACACAAACACAGTTACTCACCCATGCAGACCTGTGGAGAGAAAGGCTTTTGCCAACAGTGTAATTAAAAGGACACGAGCTACAAAAAGGGGCCAAGCATGGTAGAACAGATAGTTTTGGATCTCGTGCAGCACATGGTGGAGGTTGGAATCAGGGGGAGAGAAAAGGTAGATTCTCAGTCCATAATTCATAACCTTCTCCCATTGGAGCCCTTCTTTTCACAAGTTAACTGGTTATAATCCACACAAGAGGCACAGATATAAAGTTCCAAATTTTCATCTGAAAATTATATTATTATTATTATTATTATTATTATTATTATTATTATTATTATTATTTCAGTATAACACAGCAAACGAGATCACTATGCTGGATTTCGTATTTCATCACCAGTCGGGCGCTTCCCAAGCACCTAGGACTGCGTGATGTAGCAGCGAATTATGTTTGCCGATCCCAGTAAAGCAGCCTTTTGCAATTGACAGATGGAGATTTTGTCAATTCCAATGGTTTTCAAATGTCTGCTGAGATCCTTTGGTACTGCGCCCAGCGTGCCAAGTACCACTGGGACCACTTTCACTGGCTTATGCCAGAGTCGTTGCAGCTCGATTTTTAGATCTTCGTATTTCACTAATTTCTCTAGCTGCTTCTCCTCAATTCTGCTGTCTCCTGGGATTGCGATGTCGATGATCCATACTTTCTTTTTATCCACAATCACAATGTCTGGTGTGTTATGCTTCAGAATTCGGTCAGTCGGAAGTCGGAAGTCCCACAGTAGTTTTGCTTGCTCATTTTCGGCCACTTTTTCGGGCTTATGATCCCACCAGTTCTTTGCCACTGGTAAATGGTAGTTCCGGCACAGGTTCTAGTGGATCATCTGTGCCACAGCATCATGACTATGCTTGTAGTCATTCTGTGCGATCTTTTTGCAGCAGCTGAGTATGTGATCGATTGTTTCATCTGTTTCTTTACAGAGTCTGTTGATTTTTCAATTCTGGCTTTGACAGCATTTGTTCTAATGGCCTGTTCTTGTGCCGCCAGTATTAGTCCTTCTGTCTCCTTTTTGAGTGTTCCACTTGTAAGCCATGACCACTTTGCCTTCAATATTATTATTATTATTATTATTAATAATAATAATAATTATTATTTAATTAATTAATTAATTAATTAATTAGACTTGTATGTCACCCTTCTCCGAGGACTCGGGGCAGCTCACAAAATACAATACAATAACCTGTACAAATCTAATAGTTAAAAACTCTAAGCTCAAATCTCCTTACATTTAAAAAAACAGTCAATTATTAAAATGCTACTTGTCTTCCCAAATTTGATGCATCTGAGAAAGATGCAGCTGATGGGTGTCCTCATCCCACTGCTCCATTCTTTCCTGCCTGGTTTGGCTGTTCCCCTTCCTCTAGTTTCTCTATTGCAATGGTTTTCAACCTGGGGATTGGGACCTTTGGGTGTTGCCTAAAACTGTGGGAAAAGACAAATTTCCCATGGTGTTAAGGAACTAAACTTCTATTTTGGCACCTTGGAACGTATTTTTACAATCTGACCAATCAGGCGTTTAAAGTGGGGGTGTCCCTCTGACCTTCCTACCAACCAGCTTAAAGCTCTTTTGGAAGAATTGGTGCTAGATTTATGGTTGGGGATCACCACAACATGAGGAACTGTATTAAGGGGTCGTGGCATTAGAAAGGTTGAGAAGCACTGCTCTATTGTGGCATTTTTGAATAGGAGGCTTCTTTCTTTTTAGACCCACCTATATAACTATAACTGGTGCACCAGTTGCGGCTCTATCTGGACCGGGACTCACTGCTCACAGTCACTCATGCCCTCATCACCTCGAGGTTTGACTACTGTAATGCTCTCTATATGGGGCTACCTTTGAAAAGTGTTCGGAAACTTCAGATCGTGCAGAATGCAACTGCGAGAACAATCATGGGCTTCCCAAGGTATGCCCATGTTACACCAACACTCCACAGTCTGCATTGGTTGCCGATCAATTTCCGGTCACAATTCAAAGTGTTGGTTATGACCTGTAAAGCCCTTCATGGCATCGGACCAGAATATCTTCGGGACCACCTTCTGCCGCACGAATCCCAGTGACCGGTTAGGTCCCACAGAGTTGGCCTTTTCCGGGTCCCGTCGACTAAGCAATGTCGTTTGGTGGGACCCAGGAGAAGAGCCTTCTCTGTGGTGGCCCCGACCCTCTGGAACCAGCTCCCCCCAGATATCAGAGTTGCCCCCACGCTCCTTGCCTTTCGTAAGCTCCTTAAAACCCACCTCTGTCGTCAGGCATGGGGGAATTGAAATTTCCCTTCCCCCTAGGCTTATAGAATTTATACATGGTATGCTTGTATGTATGAGTGGTTCTTTAAATTGGGTTTTTAAAGATTATTTTTAATATTAGATTTGTTTACATTGTCTTTTGATATTATTGTTAGCCGCCCCGAGTCTTCGGAGAGGGGCGGCATACAAATCTAATAAACAAACAAACAAACAAACAAACATTATCATTAAATATACTACATTTGCACTGAATGGGCAAAATCATAACTGGCCTATGTTTGGCAAGCATTTGATCACATACCTAAATCATAAAAATGATACCACAATATATCTTCTCACATGTATAAGCAGACACCGGAGGGGGTTAAAGAAGATGAGAGATGAATAAAGATCAGGTTGGAGCATTGGGAAAAGGTCTTCTACCCTTCTTTTCTGCAGCAGCTACTTGCATGGTGAACACCAGTAAGATTCAGACCAATGTTTCTCAGGATTGGCAACTGTAAGATGTGTAGATTTCAACTAAATTCTGAATTCTGTGAGTTGGAGTCCACAGAAGTTGAAGCTGCTAACTTTGAGAAACACTGAATAAGTCCAGCTGCTATTCTATCTGAGTTACGCCTCCCCCCGCACCCACACACACACTTGTACGCAGTGATCTGATTTTAGCTTTAATTCCTAAGTCATCTCAAGCAAACCAAGTGTCCTCCACTCTCTGGAGATCACAACTTAAAGCAGAATTGTAAGTTCTCTGACTCACCAATTGGAAGAGCTAAACATGCCTCAGATTTACCCTTGGCTGGTTCAGAGCAGCAAACATTTTCCCGGAGATTGTCGTTCTCAGAATTATAGCATCTCAAGATGCTCTTATGAGCAGAATTACAAGAATTGTGGTTGCTAGTCACAAAGAGCACCAGAGGGGCCTTAATCCACCCAAATTGGCCTTCTCCGGGTCCTGTCCGGAGAAGGTCCCGTCGACTAAATAATGTCATTTGGCGGGTCCCAGGGGAAGAGCCTTCTCTGTGGTGGCCCCGACTCTCTGGAACCAGCTCCCCCCGGAGATTAGAACTGCCCCCACCCTCCTTGCCTTCCGTAAACTCCTTAAAACCCACCTTTGCTGCCAGGCATGGGGGAATTGAGATATCTCCCCCGGGCCTATACAATTTATGTATGGTATGTTTGTATATATGTCTGATTAATAATGGGGTTTTAAAAATGTTTTTAAATTATTAGATTTGTTATGAATTGTTCTATTGCTGTTGTGAGCTGCCCCGAGTCTACGGAGAGGGGCGGCATACAAATCAATCAATCAATCAATCAATCAATCAATCAATTAAATAAATAAATATTAATTCCCTCCCAACCTGATCACCTGCAGTTGTGAAACTGGGACCTTTTGGCTGGGCAACTATTGGCCAATCTTATGTTTGCTGTAAAAAGTCAATTTTTGAGATACACTCGGGACACAATAAAGGTTCTTTTTCCCCTATAGGCTGGTTCAATTTTGTCTTCCTTCTTTGACCAATGTGCTTGCAAATTTTGCCCCCTTGACCTCACTTCCCTCTACTAATGTTAGAAAATTCATGAAATGAAAACAAAGGGGAGAGAGCATTAATCATGCACTTGTCGTTTTCGGTCACCATTTTGTTGTCTTATATAAAAAGAAGTCAGCAAAGACTCTTTCTAACCTGGGGTGGAGAGAAAAGGGAGAAAAAGCAAATGGTAACCATAAGATGACTGTGGCAGTGCAGAGGTTAGAATGCAGAATTGCAGCAGTTTGTTCCTGGCCCAGCTCAAGGTTGACTCATCCTTCTACCTTTCCAAGGTTGGTAAAATAGGAACCCCAATTGTTGGAGGCAATGTGCTGACTGTGTAAACCTCTTAAAAAGGAGTGTAAAACACTGTGAAGTGGTATATAAGTACCACTGCTATAGTAGAAGTACATATCCAATTTCAACTATTTGACTAAGTGTGACCTTTGTCAGGTCTAGGGAATTGGCAAGAAGCAGCAGTTGCCTGTATTGATTCATTCACTCACTATAACAAAGTTGGAAGAAACCGTGGAGGTCTTCTAGTCTGACCCCAGGCAGGAAGTCCTATACCAGTGATGGCGAACCTATGGCACGGCTGCCACAGATGGCACACAGAGCCATATCCTGGGTCTAGAAAGCCTACGACGCCTTAAACATGATCTAAGTATTGCCCACAAGATCATATGCTGCAACCTCCTGCCTGTCAACGACTACTTCAGCTTCAACTGCAATAACACAAGAGCACGCAACAGGTTCAAACTTAATATCAACCGCTCCAAACTTGACTGTAAAAAATATGACTTTAGCAATCGAGTTGTCAAAGTGTGGAACTCATTACCGGACTCCCAACCTAAACATCCTGTCAACCCTCAACCGCCAATATTTTTTCCCTTAGACTATCCATGATTGACCTCACCAGGTTCCTAAGAGGTCAGTAAGGGGCAAACATAAGTGCACTAGTGTGCCTTCCGTCCCCTGTCCAATTGCCCCTCCTATATCTATATATCTTTTCTTCCATTCCTATATCCTTTCCTCTATTCTTCATTGACGTATTCTATTCTCATATCTTTTCTTCTATCCTTTCCTTGATATTTACTACTACATGTTTTTATTCTAGCTCAGCTCCAATGTGCACGTGTGTGCCAGCCAGCTGATTTTACGCTTGCACAGAGGCTCTGGGAGGGTGTTTTTGGCTTCCAGAAAGCTTCTGGAGGGATGGGGGATGGTGTTTTTACCCTCCCCTGGCTCCAGGGAAGCCTTTGGATCTGGGGAGGGCGAAACTCAAGCTACTGGGACCACCAGAATTTGGGGAACAGGCCGTTTTTGGCCTCCTGAGGGACTCCAGCGGGTGGGTGAAGCTGTTTTTGCCCTCCCCAGGCATTGAATTATGGGTGTGGCCACTCGCGCATGTGCACACGCTTTTTCAGCACCCGAGGGGGAAAAAAAGGTTCACCATCACTGTCCTATACAATTCCTTCATTCATTTTCTATGACCATCCATCTCAGTCAATGACTGGGCAGCTTGCCATTCAAAAAATATATTACAGTTAAAATTAAAAACATTTTAAAACAATAAAAACATCCAAATTAAACATACATAGGAGCAACCTTGCTGCTTGATAAACTTTATTTGAATAAGTGAACTCAGAGAATTTCCAACCATAGTTGAAATACAGACTAGGGCTCTGGTAGGATCCCTAAGCCACCATTCCCTATCCAGGCCACATCCATCTTACCATTTTAGCAAAGTTAATTAGGAAAAGCAGCTCCAGCAGAGAGGCTTAAGTTATTATTAAAACATTTATTTCTCCAATGCACTTGCAAGGAGAGTCCAGGATGGGTAATTCTTCAGTCTGATTGGTAGGGACTGAGTTTAATTTAAATATTAGGCAGGTGCCGCCCCCCTTAGCCCTCCAGTCTAAAAACTCAGTCGCAGTAAAGGGACTCTGAGTTTTTTTGCTCTGCCAACAGGGTTTGGTTTGAGTAGTTGTTTATTAGTAGTAATTAATTATTTAATTGATTATTTAATTGTTTAAATTATTTAAATGTTTAAATTAAATACTGTTGAAAAAATTTTTTAACTTGCCTTTTTTTTTTCCCCCTATCCTTTCTCCACAGGTGCAGCTGGGGGTTTTTCTCCTCACACAGCCCTGGGTTTCAGACCTCCAGTGGGTCTAATCCAGAGGACTGCAGCTCCTCCTTTCTGGGAACCCACACAGAGCCTGTCTGTTGGGTTCAGGAGTGAGCGCCCGGAGAAACTACCTCCGAGGTAGACTCCGGAGGAGAGGAGCCGGTTGATGCCGCGGGGGGGTCCGCCCTTCCCCGTGGCGAAAATACCAGGGGCCAGGACGCCAGGGGTCCTCAGCAGGCCCGGAGAGGACATCCGCCCCCCCCCGTCGCCCCCGTGTGGAAGCGATCTGGCGCGAAAGCAAGCGCCTTAAAAGCCCAAGAGAGGCGGGAACCTGGCAGGCTTTCCCGCCGTCTCTGAAAGACTCCGGCGGCCATCTTTTTTGTGTGAGGCCGACAGGGAGGTTTGCGCGCCAAAAGCTTCAGCCGTTGCTAGGCAACCGGCGGCGGCCATTTTTTAGCTGTCAAAATTTGACAGCAAGGAGGGGCTTGCGGGCCGTTTCGGCGCGCTAAGCATAGAACTTGGAATCTGCCCTGGTGACATGCAGGCGCAGAGAAAGGCAGTAACTGTCATTTTCATCTCGGTGAATGAGAGCAGTTACGGATTTTTGGACGGTCTTGCTATTTCGTACAGGCAATCTCCAGAAATTAACAGCATGGCAGATCAGGCGAGCCAGCTGGTGGAGGAGTCCTCAGCAGGGCCTAGCACTCCGAAAGAGAAGCCCCAGAAGACCAAGATCTCTCAAGGGGCCTCTCTGAGAGAAGCAGAGAAGCGCATCCGAGCGCTGGAGAGGCAGTTGGAGGCCTCTCAGAAGGTACCGGCCCGGTTCCTTCTACCACTCAACCCACACCTTTGGTGGCCTCCCCCATGTTCCATCCGGGGTTGGTAGGCACAGCCACGGAAAGGGATTGGTCTCCAGAAAGGGTGAGGCTGACAACACCCACACCCAGGGCTGAGAGACTATGTGCAGTAGGACCTGCTGCTTATCCAGCCTTTCCATCAGCCCAGTGTGGTCCGGCTGCTAATTTCACTCCTACTTCAGCAGGCCTGCGCAACTCCAATGATGCCTGGCAGAGTATGCCACAGGCTGTGCAGGACCTCCTTGCCACTGCCTATACCCAAGGGGTGGCTGTGGGTGCCCAGCAACACCAGCAGGCCCAAGTGGGACTCCCTCAAATGAGGTCTCGAGACCCCTGGACTGCCCCCGCCGCCTTTTCCCTGGAAGGCTCGATGGAGGAAGAGCGGTCTTCAAGAGACAATTTCAGTGGGGATGAGGATGAGCTGTCTGGCGATGATCAGCCCCCTGAACCACCCATCTTTCCTGGTCTCTTCAAGTCATCCCTCTTCCGGGTTCTATTGAATAAAGCTAAGATGACCATTGATCAGGCGGGTGAAGGAGACCAGGCGACATCGACTGAGGCGGCTCAGCCTGCTGGGGGCCTGTTTGTTTTCCCCAAGCAGGAAACAGTTCACATTCCCTCTTCCCACCTGTTCAGGGAAACCATCCAACGCCCGTGGGAGAACCCAGCTACTGCCCAGGCACCGTCTAATCTTGATCACAGGTTCTACACATTTGATCAGGCCATGGAGGAGCTGCTGGAATTCCCAGTTGTGGATAAACCAGTGACGAGCCTGGTGTCTAATGCCCTAGTTCCCTCAGAGTCGCAGGAGGGTCTCAAGGCAGAGGACAAGAGGGCGGAAAATGTGGTACGCAGAACGCACCAGATGGCTGCCTGGGCTCTTCGGGCCGCATCGGCGGCTTCGTTCTTCAACAGGGCCACGATTCTCTGGATCCAAGAACTACAATCCAGGGTGGATCCGGAGGACAGCAGACTCAGACAGGACCTCAACAAGCTCCTGGCGGCCACGCAGTTTTCGGCGGACGCCACGATCAACGCCGCCAAATTTGCTTCCCGCGCAATGGCCTCCTCGGTCTCCTCCCGTAGGCTCATTTGGCTCAGGAGCTGGCAGGCGGACGTTAAGTCCAAATGGAGCCTGGCATCTGCCCCATTCAAGGGCAAGAAGCTGTTCGGGGAGGTCCTGGACGATGTCCTCATTGAGGATAAAGATAAGAAAAAGGTCATGCCAAGGTCCAGCAGGAAACAGGATAGAAGGTTCACTCCCTATCAACGGAGGCAGCCCTTTCGGTCCGAGCCCTCCTCGACGGGCACCCAGGCGTCGAGGCCGTATTTTCAGGGCAGCTTTAGCCAGGGATCTTTTCGAGCTGACAGATCCTTCCAGGCAGACCGGAATAGAGCATACCAGGGCCGCCGCCCCTTTAGAGGAGGCAACAGAGGCTTTCGGAAGGCGAAGTGACTCCCAGGACAGCAGTTGTTTGGGCGGAAGGCTGATGTCTTTCCGTGGTACATGGGAGGCTACGTCCTCAGACACCTGGGCGGTTTCCACAGTTGCACAGGGCCTGAGAATAGAATTCTTCTGCCCTCCTCCTCACAGATTTCTCCCGTGTCGGGTTCCCTCAGATGGGGAGAGAAGAAGACTCCTATTCAAAGAAGTCGAGCACTTACTGGACATTGGAGCTATAGAGGAGGTTCCCTTAACACAACAAGGCAGGGGCTTCTACTCGGCGATCTTTCTCATTCCCAAGTCGTCGGGGGGAGTGCGGCTGATTCTGAACCTGAGGCGCTTGAACCTCTATGTAAAATACAGGAGGTTCAGGATGCACTCTCTTCGGTCAATACTGGCAGCCATCCGCCACAGAGACCTAATGTCCTCCATAGACCTGAAGGAGGCGTATCTACATGTCCCGATATTTCCTCCTCACAGACAATTCCTCAGATTCTGCATCACCGGAGCACATTTCCAGTACAGGGCGATGCCCTTTGGCCTATCATCGGCCCCGAGAGCTTTTACAAAGTTGCTGGATGTCCTTACGGCGCATCTCAGATGTCAGTCGATACGTCTCATGGCGTATTTAGACGACATCGTAATTTTGTCCAGAACGAGGGATCGTGCACGAAAGGACCTACAATTGACCATACAGACCCTGGAAGACCACGGTTTTTCCATAAACTGGGACAAGAGCCACCTGACTCCCACTACTCGACTGGCCCACTTGGGGACGACGATAGATTCCGAACTGGGCGAGGTCTTTCTGTCACAGGACGGGCAATCCACTATCAGGAGGTTGGTGAGAGAGCTGCGCTGCCAGCCGTACCCAAGTCTGCTATTCCTATCCCAGCTCCTAGGGACGCTAGTGTCATGCATTGGCATACTGCCGTGGGCAAGGTTCCACCTTCGACCATTACAGTGGTTCCTTCTCCCCTTTCAAAAGCAGAAATCGAGCCATTCTCGCAGGAGGGTTTTCCTCAATGCCAGGGTTCGCAGATCTCTCAGGTGGTGGGTGTCTCAGGCCTTGAGCAGCGGTTCCTCTTTTCTGGAAAAGGAATTCCTCACGGTAACGACCGATGCGAGCCTGCGGGGGTGAGGAGCTCATCTTTCCTCACAGATGGCTCAGGGCCTGTGGTCGCAGCAGGACCTTTGCAACGTCAACATAAACTTCTTGGAACTGAAGGCAGTGTCACTGGCCCTCCACAGCTTTGCTCACCTGGTGAGGGATCAGCACGTGTTGATTATGACCGACAACGTGGCCATGCGTTCCCACATCAACAGACAGGGGGGAACACGGTCAGGGAGGCTGATGGCAGAGACGGAGTCTCTTTTCAGGTGGGCAGAGGCCAATCTGGCATCGCTCTCAGCGGAACACATTTCTGGGGTGGAGAACGTTTGTGCAGACTGGCTCAGCAGGGAGACACTAGATCCAGGGGAATGGCAACTGGAACCCGGGATCTTCCTGGAGATCACCAGGAGGTTTGGGGTGCCGGTTATGGATTTGTTTGCAACGTGTCTCAACTCCCAGCTTCCCCGCTTCTTCTCCCGATTTCCATCCCAGGGAGCGGAAGGAGTGGATGCTCTGCGCCTCAGATGGCCTCAGGGTCTTTTATATGCGTTTCCACCGGTTTCCATAATTCCCAGAGTCATTCGGAAAGTATTACAGGAGCAGGCAGAGGTGCTGTTGCTAGCCCCCTTTTGGCCCCGTCGGATCTGGTTCGCAGACCTCATGCAACTCTCAATTGCTCCGTCATGGCGGATCCCGGACCACCGAATCTCTCTCTTCCAGGGGACCATGGCACACCCGGAGCCTCAGTGGTGGCAGCTAACCGTGTGGCGCTTGAGCGGGAACGTCTGAGGAGTCAAGCTTTGCCAGACTCGGTTATTGATACCATACAGGCTGCCCGTAGGCCTTCTACTAGGAGGATCTACCAGGCCACTTGGGAGGCCTTTTCTAAGTTCTGTGCACTACGACAGGTTGAGCCTCAGGTGGCTTCCCCACCTATCGTTCTGACATACCTGCAGGCAGGTCTGGACAAGGGCCTCGCCCCGAATACTCTTCGTCGGCATGTGGCTGCTTTATCCAGCATCATTACATTGGACAGTCATCGCCCCTTGAGCAAACATCCATGGATAAGAGACTTCCTGAGAGGGGCGGCTAATCTTAGACCGCCAGTCATTCATCGCTTCCCGTCATGGGACCTGTCCTTGGTGCTTCATTCCATCACAGCACCTCCATTTGAACCTTTAAGACAGGTTTCTGTACGGCTGTTGACTCTTAAAACTGCCTTTCTGGTAGCCATTACGTCTGCCAGGAGGGTGTCAGAGATTTCGGCTTTATCTACAAGACCGGATTTATGTCGCTTTCACCCGGACAGAGTGGTCCTTAGGCTGGACCCGGCTTTCCTACCTAAGGTGAATACCACTTTTCACAGGGCACAAGACATCGTGCTGCCGGATTTTTGTACACATGGAACTCACCCCTTAGAGTTGAGATGGCACAAGCTGGACGTAAGGAGAGCCCTTTAAATTTATATTCGCAGGACTCAGGCCTTTAGAGCTTCAGAGGCCTTGTTTGTATCCTTTTCATCACGCTCTATGGGGTCCAGAGTTTCCTCCCAGACCATCAGCCGGTGGCTCCGTGACTGTATCTCGGAGGCTTACAGAGCTAGAGGTTCGCCTGTACCGCATGGGATCACGGGGCACTCAACCCGCAGTGCCGCTACCTCGACGGCATGGAGGACACAGGCGTCCTTAGAGGACATTTGCCGGGCGGCCACTTGGGCTGCTCCCTCAACTTTTATAAAACATTATCGTATAGACTCCTATGCTTCATCAGAAGCAGCTTTTGGGAGGAGGGTCCTACAGGAGGTTTGTTCCTTTGCCGAGCCACTGGTCCAGCCTTCTCCCTCCCTTTGAGTTTTTCTTGGGCATATCCCATCCTGGACTCTCCTTGCAAGTGCATTGGAGAAGGACCGTTGAACTTACCTGAACGGTCTTCTCGATGCACTGCAAGGAGAGTCCAGACCCACCCGGCTCTGGACCAGGGGCCATGTTAAGGTTATGGTTCGTTTATTTAACGTTAGTGTGTTTTCTTATGGTTCAATAAATGTGTTGGACTTTACTGCTCCTTCATTTTAATTTAGACTGGAGGGCTAAGGGGGGCGGCACCTGCCTAATATTTAAATTAAACTCAGTCCCTACCAATCAGACTGAAGAATTACCCATCCTGGACTCTCCTTGCAGTGCATCGAGAAGACCGTTCAGGTAAGTTCAACGGTCCTTCTCCCCTTTCCTCTCTCATTTGTATGTTTATCTTAAGCCACAACAAGAAAATGAAAGGGGAAGGACAAAAACACAGGAATTCCAAACACATGACAGTGTAGCCATTGAGCTCTATAGTCACTTTGTCCATACCTCCCTTCTTACTTGTGGAATACAGTGATCCCTTGATTTTCGCGGGTTCAAATTTCGCGAAACGGCTATACCACGGTTTTTCAAAAAATATTAATTAAAAAATACTCCACGTTTTTTTTTCTATACCACGGTTTTCCCCACCTGATGACATCATACATCATCACCAAGAGTCACTTCTCTCTCTCTCTACCTTCCACTCCCCCCCCTCTTGCTCTCTCTCTATCTCTCTCTCACTTTCTCTCTTCCTCTCTCCTTTCTATCTCGCTCTGTCTGTTGCTCTCTCTCTCTGTGAGAACGCCTGCCCCGCCTCTCCTGCAGCCCCCTCACTGACAGCTGGGACGAAAGCGCTCTCAGCTAAGGGACTGCGAGAGGGGCGGGGCGGGCATTCTCAAAGCGCTCAGAGCGGCTAGCGGCCGAATGGGGAGGATGAGAAGCCGTAGCCGCCAGGGCTGCTGCAGGAGGACCCGTGCCTCAAGAAAGCTGGTGAGAGGGGTGGATCGGGCGGGGGGGGAGCGGCGAGGGGGCTAGAGGCGCTGGGGGGGAGCGACATTCAAAACAATCTTTGCTAGCTTCCGCACTTTCGTCGCTACCCGCACCCAACTTCAAGCCCGGCTCCTTGCGCGACCTTGGAAAAGGGTGTGCGGGGGTAATTTTTGGCTGTCCATAGCCAAAAATGGTGTTTTTTCTTCCGCATCTCTACTTCGCGGAAATTCGACTTTCGCGGGCAGTCTGAGAACACAACCCCCGCGAAAATCGAGGAATCACTGTAGTCTATTTTTTTTATTGTGAGCATGCCAATATTTACTTTTTAAAATCTAATGTGAAAGATGAATCTACCACATTTTTAAAATTAAAAATAAATTTCATTTATAAACAAACAAATACAACAAGACAAACAAAACATTAAAAAATTGGACAGTTTGTGACGTGCCTGCATTACAATTCTATCAGTGCTTCTTTACTATTACACAAGTCATATTTACATAATGATCTTAATCAGGTACACCTCATTTTTGAAAAATTCCCTTTTATATCCAAAACTAATCTTTACTTATGCCCCTTATAACCTCCATGCTTATTGCCCCTTATAACCTCTCTTTTTCTTTTTTCTCCTCCCCTTTCCCCATTCAATTATAAAATTTATCCCATTTATCACATTAACCGAATCTACCATCTTTTGAATTTAAAAGCTCTCAAGGAAACTTTGCAACAGATTTAGCTTAAAAACAGTTAGAAACTTCAGCATAAAGTCAAACAATAAACACATTTGAAATAGCAAAATTGCCAGAAACAAAAATAGAACTAGCAGTAAAACTTGATTACAGAGGATAATCAGAATTGCAGAATTTTTTTTTGCTGCCTATCTGCCTTCCATTGAGGACCTGTATACTGCACGAGTCAAAAAGAGGGCGGGGAAAATATTTACTGACCCCTCACATCCTGGACACAAATTGTTTCAACTCCTACCCTCAAAACGTCGCTACAGAGCACTGCACACTAAGACAACTAGACACAAGAACAGTTTTTTCCCGAACGCCATCACTCTACTAAACAAATAATTCCCTCAACACTGTCACACTTTCCACTAAATCTGCACTTCTATTCTACTAGTTTTTCTCATCATTCCTATCACCCATTTCCTCCCATGTTGACTGTATGACTATAACTTGTTACGTATATCCTAAGATTTTTATTAATATTGCTTCTTCATTGCTTATTTGACCCCTATGACAATCATTAAGTGTTGTACCACATGATTCTTGACAAATGTATATTTTATTTTATGTACGTTGAGAGCATATGCACCAAGACAAATTCCTTGTGTGTCCAATCACACTTGGCCAATAAAAATTCTATTCTATTCTATTCATTCTATTCTATCTAATACGTATCAAATGTTAATAGGGTGAAAAACATTAAATCTTTAGATTACAATCCTTCTGTTTGCTTGGAACAAGTTGACATGATGTTTCATAAAGGGTCTAGCCTAGACCTCCTGAAACTGATATCTTCCATGTGTGTTGGGAGGAAAACAGCCTGTTCCTGGCCTTCAGAGGGCCACTGGGGGCAGGGGAAGCTGTTTTTGCCCTCCCCGTGCATTGGATTATGGGTATGGGCACTCACGCATCCATGATAGTGCACGTCTACGCTCTTTCGGCACCCAACGAAAAAAAGCTTCACCATCACTGATATAAGTCTCTCCAAAAGCCATGTATAAACGAACTTCGATTTTTTATTACTGTTATATAAAGTGTAACTTTTTATAAACTTTTAGGTCACATTGTGCTTGGAAAGAAAAGTATCAGAATCAGTTATGACATTTCCATTTGCCAATTTACCTTCAATAGAAGATTAGCCTGGAGGAGGGAGTACGTGTGAATAATCCTGAATTAAATGCATGTGGCAGATTTTGAAATCTCTCAGTATTGGCAATCCTTTCTCGAGGATTAAAGTGGCTGAGGTGCAAAGATAGGATGTTGAATATTCTTAACTGCTGAGAAAGTTAATGTAAAACCTGACAGCATCATCAGCTTATGCCCAGAAAGTGGAGTACAATGGCTATATCTCAACTTCCAAGAAAAACAAAATTCAGCAACAAAAAAAGGAGGGCACTTACATAAAATGGAACAGGCCAAGTTTCACCTCTGGATGAAAACTATATATGAAATTATAAAAGCAGAAAGAGAAACTTTGAGAGTATAATGTTCTGATAATCTGGATACCTGCTCAATTACACCAGAGTAAGTTTTGATGGACAACATTTTATGCTTAATTTTTAAATCAGCTTTGGCACAGGTAAGCATTAATTGCCTAAAAATATTTCTTAACACTGAAAGCTGTGTTAATAATAGTTCAGAATTACAATAAGAATCAGTCCCGGTGAAAATAATAACTCAAAATTGCAATAAGAATTAGTAGTGCTACGGAGATATTTGGTTAAGTTAGCATGTTTGAACTAGCAAACTGCAATTTGCCAAAAGATTTGAGTTACAACTCCCACAATTTATTGTTATTTGTTGTAGTGATTTCTGACAGTCTCAAAATGGGTGAGCAGTGTGGTTGGGCGGTAGGGAAAGCAAGTAGGATGCTTGGCTGCATAGCTAGAGGTATAACAAGCAGAAAGAGGGAGATTGTGATCCCCTTATATAGAGCGCTGGTGAGACCACATTTGGAATACTGTGTTCAGTTCTGGAGACCTCACCTAAAAAAAGATATTGAACGGGTCCAAAGACGGGCTACAAGAATGGTGGAAGGTCTTAAGCATAAAACGTATCAATAAATACTTAATGAACTCAATCTGTATAGTCTGGAGGACAGAAGGAAAAGGGGGAACATGATCGAAACATTTACATATGTTAAAGGGTTAAATAAGGTCCAGGAGGGAAGTGTTTTTAATAGGAAAGTGAACACAAGAACAAGGGGACACAATCTGAAGTTAGCTGGGGGAAAGATCAAAAGCAACATGAGAAAATATTATTTTACTGAAAGAGTAGTAGATCCTTGGAACAAACTTCCAGCAGACGTGGTTGGTAAATCCACAGTAACTGAATTTAAACATGCCTGGGATAAACATATATCCATCCTAAGATAAAATATAGGAAATAGTATAAGGGCAGACTAGAAGGACCATGAGATCTTTTTCTGCCGTCAGACTTCTATGTTTCTATGTTATTGGTCTCAAAGATGAGGCTGATACGATGACGCTGTAGATGAGTGAAGTATGAATTAAATGATCCGAGAAATGGGGAGCAGTGAGATGAAAACCACAGAAAATTCAAAATCAGTTAACGTTAATTTTTGTTTTTGTTGCCGTACATTATTTACATTCTATCTTCATGAAGATGATTAAGCCATAATATCATATTGATTCTTCAACCTCTTCTCTCCCATAACAAACCTGTGAAATAGATTGTGCTAAGAAACTGTGCTTTTGTACAGTATCTAAAATGGGGTTCAAGCATAGATTCTGAATCTGACACGCCAACTAGTTTATCACAAGATCTAATACTCATTACTATACTAGCAATAACAACAATAGTAAGTGTGGTTAGCTGATCATATGCTAGAAGGAACTCTGAAACCTTTTCCAAAATTAACACTGTCATGTGGTTCTGCATTACAACTATGAAAATGGTATTTTATTTGTCTCAGCTAACTTAAAAATCCAAAATCTTTCTTCGGGAGAGACAGAGAAAAATATTCACAAGTTAAAATGTGCAGCCTTTTCCCTACCATTAATTCAGTTCACAAGAAGCGTGATAAAATTCCCAACAACTTTTTACATGCTATACGAATACTCTGTGTCATTAATTTTGCATTTTTTTTCTTTGTTAGCTCAATGACATCATACAAAGTCCTCTTGAGCCTGACACTTCTGGCTGAACTTCTGTTTGGCTGATTAAAATAAAACACTTTTTAATTGTGTGCAAACTCTTTCTTCTATAATTTAATAGGAATGATTAACCAGAGGGACTTTATGAAGGGTTCCCCCCCCTTCCTCTTCTGATACAAAGTAGGGACCTAATGCACATGTGGAGCCTTGCCACCCGATCTTGGAACGGTGGGCTCATCGTTTTGCACATTTGCTCCCCAAATCACCAGGTTGGCAAGTCAATCTCAGTGAACTCAAGGGACTTTTGTTTGAGTCTGAAAGTTACCCATTGAGCCAGGAATTACCAAATCCAACAAAGCTTGTCTTAGATTCTCCCTATCCTGAAATGTCAGATCTGAGGACTAAGAAAGTAGTAGAAAGCTTCTTGGCAGTGGGTAATCTGGGCTGGCGCTTAGCCCTATATTTGTGGAAAGCTGCCACAGCTTTAAATCATATTCTGTCTCTTTCTCTCTCTGTATTATTATGTGCATCAGAATTTCTCTGCCAAACGTAAAATAAACCCTCAGATAACCTAGAAAAGATTATCTTTTCAAAAATCTAATTTTATTTAGAGATTGAAAGTAAGTCTGTATGTTGATGAAGAAATGGTTATGCCTCCCCCCCCCCCAATTAGACCTTTTTCAGGTAAGTATTAAAAACAGTTTTCATAAAATCAATTTTCCCAATGTTTTAGGTTTTGGGGAAGGGGTGTTACAGAATTAAAAAATGACAAAAATAAAAGACACAGTTGAGTATCTCCTGTTGCAGAAAAGCATAACAAATCTCTTCTTTTTTAGAGATACAAAAGACATGTCTGCATACAGACCTGCTAGCTTAAAACTAATTCCTTTGCCCAGGAAACTGGATTTAGGAAGGAGAAAAAATTTAACAGAAAATTCTCTGTACAGTATTGCTCCCTTCCAAAGCAGAGAATAGTAACAATTGACAGGTATCTTTGGAACAAGCCATTATGATTGAAGAATTAGAAAACTGATTACTGCATAGATATGCCCCAATGTAGGTAGGGGTAGTGGGTGTTTCTTGTACACATGAATCAAAGTTGGATCCAACAAAAAATTATGTTGCATGAATCCCAGCGGCCGATTAGGTCCTACAGAGTTGGCCTTCTCCGGGTCCCGTCGACTAAACAATGTCGTCTGGCAGGACCCAGGGCAAGAGCCTTCGCTGTGGCGGCCCCAGCCCTTTGGAATCAACTCCCTCCGGAGATTAGAACTGCCCCCACCCTCCTCGCCTTTCGTAAGTTATTGAAAACTCATCTTTGTAGCCAGGCATGGGGAAACTGACATATCCCCCAACTATCTTGGTTTGTATATGGTTTGAAAGGATTGTGTGATTATTTTACTATAAGGGTTTTTAAATTGTTTTTTAAATATTGGATTTGTACACTGTTTATTATTGTTATGAGTCGCCCCAAGTCTTCGGAGAGGGGTGGTATACAAATCTAATAAAATATTATTATTATTATTATTATTATTATTATTATTATTATTATTGTTGTTGTTGTTGTTGTTATTATGTTATTTGACCTGAACTAATGACCCTGTTTCAGATTAGCTTAAATAGGCTCTTGATAACATTTTGAGGACCATTACAAAATTAACTTCATACCAAATAAATTTCAGTTAATTAACACCAACAGCAGCTGCAAATATAAAGCAGTAACACAGTAACAATCAGATAGTAAAATTAAGCTGCCAACTTTCAAATGTTATGCGAATGAGATGTTAGAGTGAGTCAACGGTTTCACACTCCTCCCTTCCCATATGCAGAAAGTAAATTAATTTATTAAGTCCAGACAATTCTCCATCGGATCCCAAGGATAAACTGTCTTTATACGATCTCTGTCTCTCAGGTCTACAAAGCTGTTGGGAGGGACTTTTCTTGCTGCAAATATGAATATCTTAGCTTGTCTGAGTTATGATGTGAAACTGTCACTGTGGTTAACTCCAAAATGCTAGGACTTCAAATGCTAAAAATAAACACTCAAGACAAAAAATACAGAATAATTTGTAGTCGTCTCCACTGCAATTCCCCGCCCCATGAGACATTAGAGACAACTTTGGTATATTTGCCTGCTTACTTTTACTCTGTCTTATTTGCTTGCTTACTCCATTTGCAAAGATCACGAGCACTTATTTCAATGACCTTTTGGAGATGACACCAATAACATGATGGGCCGAGGAGCTCAATTTGACCCCTGGCAGAACTTTCCCTCTGAGAGCTGGTCTAGAACAGATCTACCAACTCCTGGCATAAAACAAAGAGCAAAACCCCAAAAGCTTGTTATCTTTCTTTCAGACTATCTCTCCCTCTCCCTATCTATCCATCCATCTATCTATCTGATTGATTGATATTGAACATTACACCCATTCTATGTTTTATATTGGGAACCTAATGTAGGTAGCAAACTAAAAACTAGTTCTGTCACAATCTAATTCTTCAGACCCTAGGACAGTGGTCCACAGCCTATGACACATGGGTCACTTGCAGTTCTTGACTTAATTGCCTGCAACCTTTGGTCTAACAACAAAAGAGCACCACCCTTACGAAACCAGGTTGCAACGCCTTGGTCTCTTCAGCCTCGTCAGCATTTAAGGGATGATTTGATCAAAGTGTATAAAATCATGCATGGGATAGAAAAGGTGGATAGAGAAAAATTATTTTCCCTATCACACAATACTAGGATGAGGGGGCACTCCCTAAAGCTCATAGGTAAGAAAGCAAGGACAAATCGAGGGAAATATTTCTTCACCCAGAGAGTCATTGATTTATGGAATTCACTTCCAGAAGAGGTCGTGACAGCTGTCAGCCTTGATAGGTTCAAGGCAGGATTAGACAGATTAATGGATGCCAAGTGTATCAGTGGTTATTGAAACAGATGTCCATGTGCTCCCTCTATGTTGGTTGAGGCAGGCAGGATTCCCTTGGGTACCATTTGTTGGGGGTCAAGGGAAAGGGAAGGTTTTGCCTTCTCTTTCTACTCAATATCCCCATGTACAATTAGTGGGCCACTGTGTGACACAGAATGCTGGACTCGATGGGCTTTGGACTGATTCAGCATGGCTCTTCTTATGTTCTTAAAAGCAACTGTGGTCTTTGCTAAGGGTTTCTTTATGATGACCAGTTGTGGAAGAGTCAAAAAGAGGATGAAAATAAGAGGTAACATATGGTACATTAGGAAGAGAAAGAATAGATAACATCATCCAATTTTGGATGGTTTTATTTCATGGTTTACTAGGGCAGTCTACTTCTCAATTGCCCTGTATCCCTAAACTAATTTTTCCTGAGGGCAGGCAGAAAAGAAAATATGATCTCTTCCCCCAGAATATCTGGTTATCTAGCAGTCTGATCTTTGCCAGCCATGTATGGAACTACAATATGATGGTAGGCATGACTGACAGGAACCATTTTGTGATGATACTAAAATCATCATCCTGAGGTCCTATGCTGCTTCACTTTTAGGGTGGGGGCATGAAAAACATTTGTGGGAGGGACAAGCAAAGAATATTGCAAGTCTATTCCAAGAGTATATTTTCCATTATCCCAAATTGGGGAAAAGGAGGCATTTTTGTTTCTCTGGCACAGATAATGTACTTCCAAGTATATTATTTTATGCCCAGCTGCTTCTACAACACTATTTGGAAGTCTATATTTTTTAATGTGTGTTTTAAAGCATATGTCATTCTGCAAGCTTTTAATTTATAAATTCACCGAACAAACTTAATGAAATTTAATACATTGTTTTAGTGTATGTTCTAGCTTAGTATATTTTCATACATTGGGGAAGAGGTAATGTAACAATCTACTGTGGTCAAAATATTCATTCAAATTTCAAATTATTTTTCCCATTATTTACTTTGCATTACAGCAGATGTGTAATACAAAACATTACATTAAGTAATAAAACAATCACAGAGCAGTTTGTTTTATTAAATCATCATATTACATTATAACAACTTACAGAAGGTGTTCTGTCTAACCTCCTAAAATGTTTAAAGCCTGTAGTTTCAGCTTTCAAAGATCAAAACTAGAAGTGCTTTTCAGGACTCATCAACATAAATACTAAAGGTTCATTAAATATAAGGGTTTATCAACACTTCTAAATACCGTAAGTATTAAACTTTGGTTCAGAAACTGCATGTACTTTTGATTTACATTTCCATACTAAATAAAGTACTTGTATGTGTTTTTAATTGTCAGATTAAATAGATAGATTGGAGAAAAACACCCTGACCAATAAAAGCATTGCTCATGATAAACTAAACATGATCAGCTGATGAGTTCTAATTTATAATAAGCATAGCTGACTGTTCCTGGGTACTTTCACTTATATAGAAGACCTATCAAATTTCTTTCTCTTATTCTGAAATAAATATTAGTATTATTACTTAATCATGTTTAATCAGAGGAAGTTATATAAGAGGACAGCTTAATGGGGTTTTATATTGAAACTAATAAAAACCCCAACTTTTATTTAGGTTACCATGATGCTTTAATCTCATCTGTAGTGAGATATTAATCTCAGGTCTGCAAACATCTGGATGACCATCCAATGACAACAAAGGCTAAGGATTTTCTTAACCTCTTTCTTGTCATCTTACATTTATCTAGATTTCACAGCCTGCATCTCTGCTGCCTGGAGAATCTTTTAGATTAATAGTTTTAATTGCTTGCTATTGCTTTTATGAAAAAAAATTCTGACAGATTCATAAGCCTCTGTTTTTAACTAAACCTTTTTTGAGAAACACCCATCTCAAAACAAATAATTAAAAGAGATTTTAAAATTATATTTATTGCATTTCTTGTCTACTTTTTGAGGTAAATAAGCAAACATAATAATGAGCAACCAAACAAAAATCCTAAAAACTGTCATTCAGAAATACATATGAGGATCTTTTCCTTATGTGAGATCATTAATCCGTTTAGATCACTATACTCAGGTATGGTTGATGGCAGTTTTACCAATCTCACTGAGATTCTTTTAATAACTAGTGTCAGAACTGGAAACCTGGCCCTGTTAACAGGCAAAGGATTCCATCACTTTGCTGTGGACTCAACTAAGTAATAGCACTTAAACTTATATACCACTCCAATGACTCCATACTGTGTTAGCACTCTCTGGGCAGCTTATATTGTCAGCATATTGCCTCCAACAATCTGGCTCCTCATTTTACTGATCTCAGAAGGATGGGAGTCAGAGTCAAGCTTGAGCCTGTCAGGAGTGGGCAGAGTTTCCCTGCAATACTGCTTCCTAACTGCTGTGCCACCAAGGCTTTTGAACGTCACCATTACATCTGTTCAATCAAAGGCATTGTCTCAAAACACAGAATGCAGTTGTAATAAATACAGTACAGTATTTATTTCATAGTTCTTCTGTTGCTGAAATATTTTACGAACTCAATGAATAGTAGAGATTTGAAAACTGGCAATATTTTTAATCAATTAAAAAAGGGAATGGAGACTATTTCGCAATATCCCATGAGTAAGCTGGCCCCAGTTCTTACAGTGAGCAAACAAGTATTGTCAATTAATCTAACAGAATAATCTTTAACACCTTCAACAAAGATCTTGTCTATCACTGTTCATTCATCAGCTTCCATGTATAAGATCTGATAAGGACTCAACGCCCCCCCCCCAAACAATCTGCAGGTAAGTTAAAATGCAGTGCCAAGTTTCCCAGGTTTTTCTCTTCCCCGTGTGTTGGGACTATGAGAGTTGTGCTTCCAACACATCTAGAAGGCACAAGCTTAGGGTAGGCTGCATTATAGCTTGGTGTTCAGCGGTTAAGACTTTTATTACTATAACATGTGTTGGAGATTAGAGATGAGGGTTTGGCAGAACAAAAAAGACACGCTTCAATATTTTGGAGACTTGTCATGCAACCAGCTTGCCAGCTGGATTACTGCATCTTTATTAACCAATTACTATTCCCAAACAAACATGGACATAAACTAACTGACTTCTGTTATGTATTTACTTCTTGCAACAACTATAAATCTGCTGCCTTTTAATTTGCTAACATGCAATGCATGAAAAATGCATCAAGGAAGAGGTACATTTCTCAAATGGAAAGGATGCTTCCCCTTAGGGAAAAAGTAGCTGATCTCTAGAGATCTGAACCAGTTTCTTTTCCTTTGGAATTAATTCTACTAGTCTGTATTAATTTGAACACTCTAGGGGAAAAATAAATCACAAATGAAAACTTAAAACTTAACAATTTAGACAGTTGGGTGGGTATGACTGTGCCAAGCAATTTCAAATTTAAGTTCAAGTGTAAAGCATGTGACTCTAAAATAATCTTGGTCATAATTTTTATATATAACATTTTCTTTCTCAAATCCTGGTTATAAAAGAATACTTTAAATATACTATAGCAAGTGTTAAAACATTTTTTTAAATTAAAGAGTCTTGTCTGAGAAGGTCTCTGTTGGTCTTTCTCTAAGATAACCACACTATATTTTGTACACAGGATTGCTCAAATTGCTTTCTAGATGGACCATATATTTTATAATAAAGTAACAGTTTAAATGTAGAGCCAATTTTGGAATGTATGAACTGGTCCTAAGGGAACATAAATTACAACTCTGCAAAAGCACATGGAACATTTGTCGTAAGGCAATGTCAAAGTTAATTTAGCTAACTACAATATGGATAGTTGGGGTTACTTTTAATATTAAAATTGTGCTGCATATATGTCAATTTGATGTAGATACAAAATGACAGAGCAACAACTAGAATATTTGCTGTTAACATGGAACAGATAAGTAAAGAATAATAGGAAACATCAAAGATTGAAAATAAAAGACTTAAGTAAAAAGAAAACGGGTAACAGTATATAAATTGTAATTATGGTGATCTAGAAAATAATTCACTTAATGGAAAAAATTAAGAAAGATTGACTGTGATTAGTATTTGGATCGGAGACCACCAGGACTATAGGGCAGACTAAGAAATAACAACAGCCAAGATGAAGCTTAGTATATTGCCTTCCTCATGGGCTGAACTGCGCCCACCCTCCTCGCCTTCTGCAAGACTCTGAAGACCCATTTATGTCGCCAGGCATGGGGGGATTAATGCGCCCCCTTCTGACTAGTAGGACTTGAGTATGGTATGATTGTGTAGTATAGATTGTTTTTTAATGATAGTGGGTTTTTAACTTTAGTTCTTAACTATTAGATTTGTACTGTATTGTTATTGTTGTTGTGAGCCGCCCCGTGTCTTCGGAGAGGGACAGCATACAAATCTAATTAATAATAATTATTATTATTATTATTATTATGGGAGAAGATTTATGAATACAAGTGTATAATAATAATAATAATAATAATAATAATTATTATTATTATTATTATTATACACTTACATTCATAAATATTCTCCCATAATTACACCAACATTGTGCACTTCCATTCTACAACCTGTTTCATAGAGCTGTTAATCCAGGTTTGCACGGTTTTTAGTTGTACTGACAAATTAGGGAAAACCTATCTGTCTATAAAAGAAGCACTGCTTTAGATGGTTAATTAACCAAGTAACCACACTCATTTCTCCTGTGTACGAATTAACAAATGAAATGTTGGCAAATACCACAGAGCAGAAAGCTAAATGAACACGTCTTTTGAATCTCTTCATCCAGTGGGGCCATGAAAACTTATTTACCACATCCTTCAGACTACAGTTTGTTAAGCTCTGACACTTCTATAATTTAGTGCTGAAATTTGCTTATTTCGTTAGTTTGAGAGCCAGGGTGGGGGAGTAGTAGTTAAATATGGCAAGCCAGCATCATTAATCAGATCTGTGCCCTGTTTGCAAGAAGTTATTCATGTTTTTGGGCATTAAAGTTTAAAGCTGAAATTGCAGCAGTAGGCAATTTGAATAGATGTAGCTTGTCCATCTGCAACAGATGTATGACTGTTTACTCAACAACGGATTATATCAGGGCCATACTAAATAAGGTTAAGTGGGAAACAAAAGTCCTATTTTGTTATATTAGATCACAGTGTTTGTCTGTCTGTCTGTTTATCCATCCATCCATCCATCCATCCATCCATCCATCCAATCTAATTTCATGAGAACTGCCAGGATTAATTCTTATTTTATAAAAAGAATAGTCAGTGGTCCAGATACATAAGATGGACCACTGACTTATTTGCTGTGATTGCTTGTGATTCCAATCATATCTACTGTTTGACTTTGGTGCATTTCTCTTTCTAGTTTCATGGAATATAGATTTTTAACATATGAACTTTAGCCCTTAGAAACAGTTCTAACTCTAACCAAACCTCTCAGAAAAATGTGATTGGCAGAGAAAACTTTTTAAAAACCAGAGAATAGTGGCTTCTTGTGGCTAGGTATACCCAAGTTAGCTTTGTTCAAATTTGATATATTTCATCTACTCGGATCTCCTTTTCTAAGAAACTGCTAACTTAGGCAATAGCTGTGAAAAAACAAAGCAGAAGGAAACAAGACCATAATAATTACTTTGACGCATGTTGCTCTTCTTTCACTCAGATTTAGATATGAATGTCAATTCTTCAATTCATGAACTTGCTGGTATAATTGAAAGATATACAATAATGTTAAAACCTCATGTGATGAGACAGAACAGTATTATCTGGAGTTCTGAAGGCTAATTAAATATAGTTATTTTGCAACATATTGTCAAATTTAAGCAAGAACAATGGCAAAATTTCTTTCTTTTTTTTTAAATAATATTTTTATTGGTTTAAAAAAAGAAAAAATAAATGTCATGTATACATTGTTAAACAAGTCATACTCCGTATCTGTTACTTTTTACATTGCTTTTTCTTACACATTATCTTATATTAGACTGTCTGCATTCACATAAACGAAACATAAGTACCCTTTATTCTATAGAAAATAATAATTAAACATAAGTGGTTGTTTATCTATGTGTCTTTATATTTTTATATAAATATTTTATTTTTATACTCAGTATTGTTAAGTTTGATTTTTATTGCAGATCATGCCATTTTTGCCATGTCTCTTTGGTTTCTTTACTTTTTATTCCTTTAATTGCATTCATCATTTTGTCCATTTCCGCACATCTATATATTTTTTCTATAATTAGATTTTTATTTTTTTATTTTTTTATTAAATTTGTATGCCGCCCCTCTCTGCAGACTCGGGGCGGCTCACAACAGCAACAGAAAACAATATATAATACAAATTCAATAATTAGAAAGCTAAAAACCCATAATTTTAAAAAAAAATTGGGGGGGTGTTTGTCCACATTTGTGCAATTCAGATTCTTACCGCGGTAATTATATGCGTCATAAGATAAAATGGCAAAATTTATTTCTATGTAGAGGGCTCACTGTTTAAATACTCTTTATTTCCACCATCAGCAACTAGATTAGAAATGTGATACACGGGGATGATAACTCATGACATTGTTTTTATAGCATTCATTATCATTTAAATTTTTCTATTGTTAAGCACATGCAATGTCTCCCTGTACCTTTAAGTCATAATGTTTAATGCTGAATTTAAAGAATTCACTGGTAAAAAAATAAAAACTCCATGAGATACCGGTAGTCAATGACTTGGGACAGCCTTTCTCTTCAGTTGAGTTGGGACTGGAACTTCCAGGAAAGGAGGTGGACAGATTAGATAGGCTTTGGTTCAGATCATTCAGGCTGCTATGCTCTTATTTGTCTGGATTTACGCTGATATATGCCTTTTTTAGTTACCATAGATACACTAAGCCCAAGGAAGGCAGTCTTTTCTGAGCCTCTTTGGAATTTTGAGAAGATGTCATGGTGAGGTTGTTCCCTGCAATACTCATAATATCCTGCAATGCTATTTATCACTCCTGTTTTTTAATCTTTTTTTTTGGGGGGGGGGGGGTTCTTGGCCTTTTTTCAAAACAAAGAACTAGACTGTATCATCCACAATTTCTATCTCCTAAAATGTCTAAGTGTCTTTGGGGAGCCTAGCAAGCATCTGCGGAGAGGGGCGGTATACAAATCTAATAAACATCAAGGAAGGGTCAACTTATCTCTTCACTAAACAGAAATAAAAAATAAATTCTCTTTTGAAACAAGCTCTATTCCTGAAAAATTCATTGTTGCAACCATCATTTTCCTGGTAACACTATAGAGATGGCTTACCACCGCCTGCTTCCAGAATGTTTTTCTACTTCCTAATCTAGACTATAACTTTGAGATGTTCTACTAATCTCACATCCAGAAACTGCCCAAGCCCAGAGCTTCCAAAACCAGAAAAGGTTAGCTAGGTGGTGTCAGCCAATTTCTGCTAATTGGAAATTAGCTCAAAAACTTAATATCCAAAAACAACTCATGAGGAGAGAGATTGGGGCTGCAAATGCTTAGAAGAATTATCTCTAACCAAGTAATACTGTACTAGTTTTCCAATGAAAGAAGCAGGAGAGCCTGGGAGGTAGCAAAGAGATATCAGGGCTGACATAAGATTGGTTGATCTAATAACATGGAGGATAACTGTTCAGAAAAAAAATTCCAGAGGGGTATATGTAGTGTCCTGGTTCACTGGCACCTCGGTTCACTGGCATACAACAGAAGAAATGCCGCTGATTGGCTGTTCTGTCTGACAGTAAACAGCAGGAGAAAACAAACCGCCTGATTGGCTGTTCCATCTGACAGCTTACTATATAAAGAGCTGTCAGACGAAGACTCTTTTCTCCCTTCGACTAATCTAAGAGCTGGTTGCTATTAGCTGAGATAAATAAGATTATCGTTAACCTGTGTCACCTCAGTTTCATTGCCCAATAGTATATTTAGGTTACTGTAATCTTGAAATAATTTATATCATTTGAAAGTACATTATAAATAATTAAAACAAATAAACAGTACCTCTCATTAGATCGTACATTAAAAAACCCCAGACGAAACAATAACATGTAGGTCTGATTTTCTTACTAATAGTATACTAATAGTATACTAATATACTAATATAGATAGTATACTAATTGTTAGCAACAGGGGTTCAAAAGTACTTTTCTCCTCAATGTACTAAATTCTCCTCTTTATCTTTTTGACTCTTCTTTGATGATTTTGGCTGGGAGGCCCAGCCTTACGAGGACTTTCAAGTCATCCCCCTCTCTCCTAAGTGTGGGTGCAGGTGTACCTCCATCAAAAGGATTTCACATTTTGTTGTCCTCCAGGGTACCTTTGCAATTAAAATCTAACATCTTCCATTCTCTTTATTTCTTTAGGATGACCCAGCATAATCCAGAAGCACCTGTTGGGGATCCAGTTGTTGCCTAATTTATCCATCATCTCTGCTCTCTGCAACCTAGTCTCTCTGACTCCATCTGTGGCGCTACAAAAGCATCACTAGTTGAATACTTCCATCTGGAAAATTAGACTGCTGAGACAGCAACATTGTACTTCAGGCCATAATTACACCAAGCTAACATTTAAGGCCAATGTTATTTCAATACATGGAAGAGGAAACATATAAAAATGAATGTTGTCATACTTTAAATCAGGCCTGTCATTCGTAATATAAGTCTCTTTCGGCTTCATAGGACAGATGGAAACATTCTATGTCTCTAAGTTGCTATTCTATGCTCAGCTGGTGAAATAAACAGCTGTAAAATATGTTGTCCCTTTCCCAGGGCTTTTGTATTGTTGGTAAATCCCTTAGTATAAATAAAGCTTTGGCATGTATATTATCTTTATCTTCTACTAAAAATAAAAAATGATCTCCAGAAAGATAACTTGTACTTAATAAAAACAATCATCCTACAGAAAAAAGAAAGTACAGTATATTATATCCAACCCACCTAGCCTAGGTTTACCCACTTTTAAGAAATAACTTTAGGATTTTGGGCAGAGAATAGTTTTTCAAACAGATTACACTAAAGGCTTCTGGATTACAAAACAGTTGTTGAAACTGACCTAAGGTTCTTCTGCACCTAATAACCTCTTATCATCTAGATTTGCAACCTTATTAACTTTAATGTATATGGGTTTAATTTAATTAAAGACATTAATTTAAATAAACTCCCGGTAAGATGGTAGGGACAGGAGCTCCTTGATTGTCTCATTAGCACTCAACTGAACTGGACTATACTTGGTTTTGAGATTGGCTCTTGGGATTTGGTTTCTTTAGCTATGAGCAGTTTTGAGTGTTCTAATATAATGCATGTTATTATTCTGCGACATAAGCTGCCATGGTTACCAGTTTGTTTCCAGGTCCACTTCAAAGTTCTGGTGTTGACCTTTAAGGCATGGGATTTGAGGGACCATCTCTTCCCTATTTCATCTGCCCATCCCACCAGATCTTGTAGCTGTAACTGCTGCCAAAGGTGCTTCAACAGTACTAAATAAAGGGTTACTTGTGCCAATGTTACGTTTCAGGGTGTTTTTCTTTTTAATGAATTTACAGACATTTCTAAAATTCTGTTCTCATTTTGTTATTATGGGGGTAGTGAGCGTAGATTAATGAGGAAAAAATGAATTTCAACAACTGTGCAATCAGGCTGCAGCATAACAAAATTGACAAAAGTGAAGGGGGTCTGAGTATTTTCTGAATGCACGGTAGTTGCATAGATGCATCTTTATCTTTCTTTATCTTTATTGGATTTGTATGCCGCCCCTCTCCGCAGACTCCGGGCGGCTAACAACAATGATTAAAAACAGCATGTAGAAATCCAATTAATAAAACAACTAAAAACCTTTATAATAAAACCAAACATACACACAAACATACCATGTATAATTTGTAATGGCCTAGGGGGAAGGAATATCTTAACTCCCCCATGCCTAGTGGCATAAATGAGTCTTGAGTAGTTTACGAAAGACAGGGAGGGTGGGGGCAGTTCTAATCTCTGGGGGGAATTGGTTCCAGAGGGCCGGGGCCGCCACAGAGAAGGCTCTTCCCCTGGGGCCCGCCAAACGACATTGTTTAGTCGACGGGACCCGGAGAAGGCCAACTCTGTGGGACCTTATCGGTCGCTGGGATTCGTGCAGTAGCAGGCGGTTCCGGAGGTAATCTGGTCCCATGCCATGTAGGGCTTTAAAGGTCATGACCAACACTTTGAATTGTGACCGGAAACTGACCGGCAGCCAATGCAAGCCACGGAGTGTTGAAGAAACGTGGGCGAATCTTGGAAGCCCCACAACGGCTCTCGCGGCTGCGTTCTGCACGATCTGAAGTTTCCAAACACTTTTCAAAGGTAGCCTCATGTAAAGAGTTGCATGTAAAGAGTCATGTAAAGAGTTGCAGTAATCGAACCTCGAGGTAATGAGGGCATGAGTGACTGTGAGCAATGATTCCCTGTCCAAATAGGGCCGCAACTGGTGCACCAGGCAAACCTGGGCAAAGGCCCTCCTCGCCACAGCCGAAAGATGATGTTCCAATGTGTCTATGAGCTATTATCAATCAGTGGCATGGCTTGCTTTGAGAAGCTGTGGGTGCTCCCTCACTGGAGGTTTTTAATAAGAGATTGGACATTCATTTGACTGAAATGGTACAGAGTCTCCTGCTTGCCCGGGGAGGTGGGCTAGAACACCTCCAAGATCCCTTCCAACTATGATGATGGTGGTGGTGATGATGAGTCTATGACAAAATGCATGAATCCCTATAGTCATATGAACTTACTTTACAATCTCCTCTGATTTAGAGAAGTCAGAGATTGAGAGGTCTACTCCCAAAAGTAGTTAACATTAGCAATCAACCATGTGAAGCTGACTCAGCCAGAAGTCAGCTGAAGCTGTTGTGGGAGAAGAAAGCTGACAGGCGTCCCGATTCTGAAAGACCATCCTGCCAAATGTTAGACAAATGTGTTCTGCTTGGCATCTCCAGAAGCACATGCCTTTAGCCAAAGTTCAGGATGCACATGCCTTTAGCCAAAGTTCAGGATGCAAAACAGGTACATGTTCACCACAAGAAGAAAGTTTAGTCAAGCTAAACCTGTTTTGCATCCTGAACCTTGGCCCTTCAACCCTAGCCCAGCTTTAGCCTCCCTATCACATGGGCTTATGGACTATGTTTATTGGTACTCTGTTTTAGTTTTGGGCTGAACACTCTTTGACTGGGCTAGAAGACTTCCAAGATCCTTTCCAATTCTGATCAGGATGGTGGCGATGATATGTATGACAATATTTATAAGACTTGCTGTCCTATAAATGTTACTAAAGCATCTGTGGATTTGCGCCTTTTGGCTTTCGGTCTGCCTTATCTATAATTGCTTACTACTTGCTCCTAAAATATTTGCAAATCAATTTGGTGTATGTGTTCAGGTTTAAGCAGCACATTTACAATGGAAGTTAGACAACATCAATTCATAGTTTTTGATATAAACACTTCCATTCATAATTAAAGCTCGACTTCCACCAGTGTATTCGTCTAATCTACTCCACTAAGATCAAATAATATTCAGATGTAAAACACCCTTCCTGTTTTTCTCTTTCTTGCACTTAGATCATTATTGTAATTGATGAACTGACCAAGTGTGATTTCAGAGAGAACTTGGGATTTTCCCCAAAGCTACGATGCACTGTTCAGAAGAAACACTCATTGAAGCTTAGAATGAGCATGTGCCAATATGCCAAAAATATGACCAAGGGTAACTTCTAGTTCAAGCATGCTCATGTTATTTCAAATAAGCATAATGGTTGCATTGCAACCTATCTGGTTTGGTGCTGCAACCCAACAGGACCGACACAGACTTCAGAGGATAATCAGAACTGCAGAAAAAACAATTGCTGCCAACCTGCCTTCCATTGAGGACTTGTACAGTGCACGAGTCAAAAAGAGGGCGGGGAAAATATTTACTGACCCCTCACATCCTGGACACAAATTGTTTCAACTTCTTCCCTCAAAACGTCGCTACAGAGCACTGCACACCAAGACAACTAGACACAAGAACAGTTTTTTCCTGAACGTCATCACTCTACTAAACAAATAATTCCCTGTCAGACTTTCTACTAAATCTGCACTTCTATTCTACTAGTTTTTCTCATCATTCCTTTCACCCATTTCCTCCCATGTTGACTGTATGACTGTAACTTGTTGCGTATATCCTAAGATTTTTATTAATATTGCTTCTTCATTGCTTATTTGACCCCTATGACAATCATTAAGTGTTGTACCACATGATTCTTGACAAATGTATATTTTATTTCCTTGTGTGTCCAATCACACTTGGCCAATAAAAAAATTCTATTCTATTCTATCCTATCTCACACCTGCAACTCTGGGTGGCACATAACAATTCAATAAAACAATAGATAGAAAGCAATCTTTATAAAAATATAAAAAGTCATTATTAAAACAAGAATGTCATTTAAAATGTACAAAGAGAGCAAGAATATCACCTTAAATAAAGCCATCGAAGGATGTCTCCAGTTCCTTGTGACCCACAGACCTGATGACATAACTAAGTCTCGGGGGACTTTCAAAACAATAGCAGGAATGGAATTAGCCTAATGTGGAGGATGACAGAATGTTCATGAGATGGACATTCTGGGACACAACAGATACAGGTCCCTGGCTGATTGAATCCATAGCTTTCTGCCAGATCTAATTGGGTAGACTGATTTAATCGTGGAGAGACAATCCTTCACATAACTTGATCCCATGCCAGGAAAGGTCGCAAAGGTCAAAAACAGCATTTTGAGTTGGACCAGAAGCAGACTGACTATCAAAGCAGCTTACAAAGCAGAGATGTAACCAGGGGTGGGCTACTGCCCGGATTGGGGGGGAGACACGCAGTGGGGTAGCGAAAATGGAGCTCCACCCAGAGCACCCAATTTGCACTGAAAGATGTTGAAAGAAAATTCAGGGTGTCCTGCATAAACCATGCGCACAGTGCGATAGTAAAAATTTTGGTAGCCCTTCACTGGGTGTAACATATGCTGTCTTGGGGCAGATACAAATGCCCACATCATTGCATCCTTCATCTTCACTTCATCCTTCATCACTGCATCCAGAAACCCTTCAAGGGCAGCCCCACGTACAGTGCATTACAAGAGTGCAACCTAGAGGTGATTAGGACGTGAGAGACTGTTACTCATTTCTCATCAAACTGGAAGTATATGCAGTGTAGAGAACTGTCATATTTGACCGTATGGAGCAAGGAACCTTGCTACAGCAATGGGATTTCAGCTTGCTTTTTCTTTTGGATCCTATCACTTTTGGCTCCCTTTTCTCCCTTTCTATTAAGCAGATTGCTATCACTAGAATGAGGTCAGTTCATCTCTGCCTCAATTGAAACCGAAATTTATGGGGATAATCCTGGGTCTCATGAAAGCAAATTCCAGTTTCAGATACAGTGATACCTCGTCTTACAAACGCCTCATCATACAAACTTTTCGAGATACAAACCCGGGGTTTAAGATTTTTTTGCTTCTTCTTACAAACTATTTTCACCTTACAAACCCACCGCCGCCGTTGGGATGCCCTGCCTCCAGACTTCCGTTGCCAGCGAAGCACCCATTTTTGCGCTGCTGGGATCCCGAGGCTCCCTTCCATGGGAAACCCCACCTCCGAACTTCCGTGTTTTTGTGATGCTGCAGGGGAATCCCAGCAGGGAAATCCCAGCAGCGCAAAAACGGGTGCTTCGTTGGCAGCGGAAGTTCGGAGGTGGGGTTTCCCAGCGAAGGGAGCCTCAGTGAAATCGCAGCATCGCAAAACCACAGAGGTCCGGAGGTGGAGTTTCGAGGACTTCAGGGTTTTTGCGATGCTGCGATTTCACTGATGCTCCCTTCACTGGGAAACCCCACCTCCGGACTTCCATTGCCAACGAAGCGCTCGTTTTTGCGATGCTGGGATTCTCCTGCAGCATCGCAAAAACACAGAAGTCAGGAGGTGGGTTTTCCCATGGAGGGGAGCCTCAGGGGAATCCTAGCAGCACAAAAACGGGTGCTTCGGCTGGCAAAAGAGGTGAATTTTGGGCTTGCATGCATTAATTGCTTTTCCATTGATTCCTATGGGAAACACTGTTTCGTCTTACAAACTTTTCACCTTAAGAACCTTGTCCCGGAACCAATTAAGTTTGTAAGACAAGATATCACTGTATTTGCTGCAATATGAAAAGTCTCCTGGTATCTTCATTGTGCATTGGTTTGGGTGTTAACAGAGTCCCATGATCTCCTTAATATTGTTACTACCACCGCCGTATTAAGATTAGGGCCTTCCCTTTATGACTACTGCATGAATGTGGCCAGGCAATTTAGAAAACGGAGAAACCACTACAAGGACTGAGTCAAAATGAGACGGCTTTCTATCTTTCTATAAAGTAACTCCCACATGACTTGGGTTCAAAAGCTGTGGATGTGCTGGGTTGCTAGTCTCTTGGCACAGTGTCTTCGTTTTTCTGTTGCTTTTCAAAAGCAGGGAACGTGCTTTGCCAGAGACAGCAGAAATGATTTTATAAGACAATTTCTGAAGGAAAAAACAACTCTCCAGAGAGCTGCTGCTGGTAAGAATAGATAGAACTGGACCATGCAAGCCAAAGGTCCAATTTAAGACGAGCTTTTATTGTGCAATTGCCCTGTTTTCACACTGTACTCTGTTTCCCTATGATTTCTTCTCATCTTTTTCCTTATTACGGGAAATGAACCGAGGAGAGAAAAATGAGAAAGCTGCACAAGATACGAAGCAACCTCACTACAAAGCAACTTGCCACCTGCAATTTAGAATCTCGCAAATAACAGCCAAATCAAAGTTTAAAATAATGAAAATATAGAGCTGAAGTTGCTTACCTAAATATTGAGAATACTAAGTGGAGATCGCATCGGCTTTGTGGTTTCATGTGTCATTAGTTCCACATTCTGGATTTTTTTTCTGTGAAATGTTCTAGTCACATCTTCCCACATTTAAATTGAAACTTAGCATCTCATTTTTTCATATATATTTTGACAGTAATCTCTACTTGCCCTATACTATTGCTTTCATCCCAGATATAACTCTACTGTACATAAAACGTAGCACAAAATACAAACAAATGATATGATTCTAGCTGTTTTCTTTTTAAAGATGGATGATAATTTTCTTAGGTCTTGGTCACATAGGGCCATTCATCCCAAGAGCAAGTATGTACCAGTATCATTTTCAGGCAATAATTGGGCAGATGTCTGAGACAAGTAAACAAGGATCTACCTAAAAGTGCACTTCAAGAGCTAGACTTTGCATATTACCTCAATAATGGTATAATTCAAATCAGAGCCTGAGGATGTACAGAGGAAAATCAACAGACAAAAGGGAGTTCAAAACTCGGTACTCTTTGTACCCTACAAAATACTGGTTTATTTGCCTCTGCTTGATAAGGTCATTTCCTGTTTTGAAGCCTGAGTGGGCTGGGAGCTTTTAAAATAATCTGGAGAACATTTTCAGGTGAAAATCAGTAATGCAAGAAGAATTGATAATGTATGCTAGTATGAAATGTGAATGATTGGTTTTTAAACGAATTGGGGTTTTAGAATTTGATACTTGTTAGTTTTTTTATGTTTTGAGATTCAATGTTTTGAGTATTTTAAATGTTAGATTTCTTGCATATTGTATTTGTCTTGTTGTAAGCTGCCCTGAGTCTCAGGAGAAGGATGGCATAGAAATCTAATTAATAAATAATAAATAAATTATGGTACATAATAATAATAATAATAATAATAATAATAATAATTGATTAGATTTGTATGCCGCCCCTCTCTGCAGACTCGGGGCAGCTCACAACAATAATAAAACAGTGTACAATGAACAAATCTAATATTTAAAACACAATATCTAAAAACCTATTACAGTGGTACCTCATCTTACAAACGCCTCTTCTAACGAACTTTTCAAGATACGAACCCGGTGTTTAAGATTTTTTTGCCTCTTCTTCCGAACTATTTTCACCTTACGAACCCAAGCCGCTGCTGCTGGGATGAAGGGGCTTCTTTTCCCCCCCTTTTTTGAAGAAAGAAAAGGGAGGGGCGGCTTGGAGTGGGAAAGACTTTGCATTAACAAAAGTAGGAGAACAGCATGCTTGCAGGCACTGAAAGGGTGTCTTTTGAAGAAAGAAAAGGGAGGGGCGGCTTGGAGGGGGAAAGACTTTGCAGAGAACAGCCACAGGCACTGAAAGAGTGTCTTTTGAAGAAAGAAAAGGGAGGGGCGCCCCCCTTGCCTTTCTTCCTTCCCACTCGCCCTTTAGCCTAGCCTTGCTTCTTCCACCTACCCCCTTTAGCTGCTCCTCCCTGCCCTCTGTTCGCCTCCCTTCTAAATTTTCCTGAAGGATTTGCAGGCATTATTTGCTTTTACATTGATTCCTATGGGAAACATTGTTTCGTCTTACGAACTTTTCACCTTACAAACCTCCTCCTGGAACCAATTAAGTTGGTATCATGAGTTACCACTGTATTTTAAAAACATACAACATAACTTTTTGCTTCCAACCAAAGCATCCCGTGTCTTCATTCACTTGGCCAACCAGTGATGGCTAATTTTATGTACCAGACTGTCATCCAAAGAAAGATTAGATATCTTTATACTGATGGATTTAATTTCAGTACTTTAAGCACTTTTAAGAATGCCAGAAAATGAGTCTTTCCGTATTTACAAAGGAACTGCACTCGTCACTTGCATATTCAAACATGGTCAGACACAACAATATTGATTGCCTGTTATTTAATCACCTAAACAGCAGGTACAATGATGTTTACCATCCATGAGTCTTCCAAACATTGTTGTCAGACTTGGTAAATTATAAGATGTACATTTTAATTATGCAAACTCATTTCAGAAAGTGCAGCCCCAAGACAGGGGCATTATTGCTGTTCAGTTGCATCAAAAAATTTTGATCTCAAAGAAGTTGATCTCCTGAGAATTGTCTGTCAGTAATTGCTTTTTTGAGTTCCTAAATCTCATACTTGGGTCATTAATGATAGTAACTATCTTGTCTGCTCTGGGCCGTTTTTATGATTGCTTTCAAATTTTCAGGGGTTTCTCCAGAGAGTTTTACTTCTGCATTGTATAGGCAAAATATTTAAGGTTTACTCTTTTTGTTAGAGCTTTCAGTGTATAGTCTGATGTTTGGGGGAAAAAATCCATGTGATTCAGTTCCAAGTGGGGAGAAAATACTGAAAGCATGGAGATTGATTGGGAAAAAATGGTTTATTGATGGACATGACCACATGGGTTTGAGGTCCTTTAGCAGCTGACTACATGGAGTGGAGAGTGAGAGGTATTTATACCCTCTCTTGGGCCTTGCCCTTGAGCTTCCTGTTCTTGTGCAAGAGCATGTATTCTATTGGTTGCTGTCAGACTCCTATGTGGAGTCATGTTTAGTGATGGGCAAACCCAACGGTGTTCGGGTTCAGCAAGTTCGGACGAACTTTACGCAAAATTCGGCCGAACCCAAACCGAACCCGAAGCTGAACGGGGAATCCCTCCCACGAAGAGATTCCAGGGGCGGAGCTTTGACGTCACCGGCAGGTTGCTAAGGACGCCAAGGTGATCACTTCCTGGATTCCATGGAATCCAGGAAGTGATCACCTTGGCGTCCTTAGCAACCTGCTGATGACGTCAAAGCTCCGAACGGGTTCGTGTTCGGCATACAGAACACTGCAAAATTCGGTACGGACCCGAATTGTGCGGGTTCGGGTCACCCATTACTAGTCATGTTTGTCTGAATCAAGTTTGGTTGAACTTTGGGCTGATATAATGTCCTCAGGTGATTTTGCAATGCAGTGAGCCCTGATGCTAGATAATCCTATAATGCCCTGGAGGGTCATGTCTTAATCCCAAAGACATGGCTCTGGAGATCTAATTGTCTTGTAGACAGGCAGGCCCGGTCCTGTTCAATGGGCGCCAAATATCTGCTGGGGGCAGGGAGATGTCTTTGTCTTTAAAAACTTGTTTCTTCTTTTCTCATCCAGGGAAATATAATATTCTGCCTTTTTAATATTTCATTCTTCTAGGAGAGGGATGGGTGTTAATTTCTACACTGGTTTACTTTTACTACAACTACTAGTAATAATAGTAGTGAATTTTTAATTTTACTTGCACAGTAAAGAATTCTAAATATTTTTCTCCAATACTGAATTCAATGCAATCACAAAATTGAAAACGACTTTAAAGGATCTACTACAGCATCTCTGATAAGAATGATCTAGTCTCAATTTATTTATTTATTTATTTTATTTATTCCATTTTTATGCCGCCCTTCTCCTTAGACTCAGGGCGGCTTATAACATGTTAGCAATAGCCCTTTTTTTAAAAAAAACCAGAGCCAGCATATTGCCCCCACAATCCGGGTCCTCATTTTACCCACCTCGGAAGGATGGAAGGCTGAGTCAACCTTGAGCCGGTGATGAAATTTGAACCGCTGACCTACAGATTTACAGCCAGCTTCAGTGGCCTGCAGTACAGCATTCTACCTGCTGCACCACCCCGGCTCTTAATTTGATGACCACTCTAGTGAAAGAGAACTCAAAATTTTATGTTCTGACAATCAGCTGGCTGGCGTGCATACACACACCAGTTTTGTGCACTGGCACACATGTGAAGGACACTGATCGCTGTGTAAACATACATGCCAGAAATCCGGAAGACAAACAGGCAAGGCCACATGTGCAAGGTGACATGGGTTTGTTGCCAATTGGGCATAGGTTTGCTATCACAGTCCTTTGACTTCTGCAGAATTAAATAATTACAATATTTTAAATGTATTTGAAATACTGAACTGGACCTGAACGCTGAGAATCATGTGCACCTCATTGGCTGCCTCTTTAAATTTCTAGGAATTGATATGTCTTTTCCTCCTGGGAGTCTAGGTAGATTCCAATAAAATAAAAATACCACCAGATATTAACATTAAAATAAAACAAAATGAGGCCCATCATTTGACACCTCCCCCCATTACTAATTAGTTTTGAGTCACTTGCATCTAAGTAATTGTACTGTCTACTTCAGTATTTCCCAACCATGGCAACTTGAAGATATCTGGACTTCAACTCCCAGAATTCCCCAGCCAGCATTTGCTGGCTGGGGAATTCTGGGAGTTGAAGTCCAAATATCTTCAAATTGCCATGGTTGGGAAACACTGCTCTACTTTAAATGCTTGTTGCTTTCCAAAAGGACAAGAAAAGAGAGACATTTTCACCTTGGGGGAAGAGGGGGAGGGAGACTCTTGTACAGTAAAAAGCTGTTTTCATGAAGGCCTCCTCCCTGATTCCCCTCAGCTCAACTAATGGGAGGGTGATTCTCACCCTGCTCTATTGGCTTGCATGAATGCACAAAGGAGCTATACTAACCAGATGGTCCTGAAGGTAACAAAGACTCAAGCTGTAAAGAGATTTCCAAGCAATAAACAACACCTTCAATTGGAGCCCGGAACCCTCACTTAGCCCGTACAGCTCCCTCAAGATCATAGTTCCCTCTAAGCTGAGCAGTGAGCAATCGCTCACTTAAAAATCATAATCAACTCAGAGTTTTCCAAACCTGCCCAGAAGCTGAGAGGGAAAGAGTGAGAGGGAAGGAGAGAGAGAGGAAGAGAGGAAGAGAGAGAAACAGATAGAAAAAAGAGAGGAAGGAAAAGAGAAAGAAAAAGAATGGGAGTAAGGAAGAGAGAAAGAAAATCAAAATCTAGTTTGAAACTAGCTCAACTATTTAAGTGGCATTTTGATATTGATAGAGTTGCCCTATTATGAGCTCACTGTTATAGACACACAGTACAGTATTTTATTTTGAAATTCTCTGAGGCAAAACAGGGTGGGTTTTTAATTTATTTATTTGTTTGTTTGTTTGTTTATTTATTTATTTATTATTTCTGTGCCGCCCAGTCCCGAAGGGACTGCCGCTCAGACACTATACTTTTCCGCCCACCCCCCCAAAAAATTAGAGGGAACACTGCTCAAGATTAGTTTATATCAGCACCCATCAGTCCACAGCTGCATTTTGGACCCCCTGTAATTTCCAAACTACCTTCAATAGCAATAGCCTTTAGACTTATAAACTGCTTCATGGTGCTTTACAGCCCTCTCTAAGCGGTTTACAGAGAATAAGCATATTGATTTCAACAATATGGGTCTTCATTTTATCTAACTTGGAAGGATGGAAGGCTGAGTCAACCTTGAGCCTATTGAGATTCCCTCTGCCAAGCTGCTGGCAGCTGGTGATCAGCAGAAGTAGCTTGCAGTACAGCACTCTAAAACCACTGCACCACTGATTGCCCCTAATGAAACGAATTGCAATAAGATTTTGGTAACTCTAGGCATGAATGATTGTTGCCGAAACTTTTTCCCGAAACAAAAGTGAATGAGGTTTAGGTTGGATCACTATTTGGATTCCTCCAAGACTAGTTCCACGCACCTAAATCACCACCTAAATAAACAGAAACAAGCCTAGTGATTTTTCCAAACTAGTAAAACTATGAGCAAAATTTTGTTGCTTAGGGAATATTCTTCTGGGTTCAGTTCCAAGTGGGGAAAAAGACACTGGGTTCATGGACATTGTTTGGAAAGAAGGTTTAATGGTGGATAGGAACACGTGGCATGAATTCCTGAACAGAAAAGGGGATCACATGCTTCCAGATGTTGGGTGAAGACAAAAGGGCAGAGATGTAGCGAATTCCTTGTTTTATGCCTTCTCTTAGGCCCCTCTTTGGGGGCCTCCCGCTCCTGTGCAAGAAATGCGCTGATTGGCTGCCAGACTCTCATGGGGCTAAGCTCAGCCAACTCTGTAGGCCCTGTTTTTGAGTTCAGTTTGGCCTTGCTGGGTGATAGTGCTTTAGGCAATTCCTAATATGGCTGTCTGAAGGAGGTAGATCTTTGTTATGTAGAATAGACGGGTCCAGACTATTAACAAAGGTGGAGGGGGGGGGGAGATGATTAAGCTAGGCCATTCCTTGATGGCAAATTGACAAAGGTTTTTTTCTGCCTAAAAGCCTGTTTCCAGGAATATTCTATATAATTTTCTGCCTTTTAAAATATTTCCTGGGATATTTCATTTTTTCTAGGAGAGGGGTAGGGGCTGACTTCCTACAGAAACTTAGCTGAATTGTTTTCTGCTCCTCAGACGAGTTCTGAATCATGGGGATGATTGTTAAAAGGAAATACATTCCTCAGCCTGGTGGATTTTGCATCAAAAAGGTAATGCATTGCATCAGATAATCACTAAGGAAGTGGGAGTTGTGTTTGGGCATATCCATAGCACTACTGAAATACAGTTCCTAGCGATTCCCTCTAACTTTATGATTAAGTATATTATGTGAAACCAGTTGCTGACTTAATATGTTGTGTGGATTAAGCCTTCATGTTAAATTGTACTGCAATTAATTTTACACTTAATATGTTGTGTGGATTAGGGCTTCATGTTAAATTGTACTGCAATTAATTTTACACTGCCTATTATGAAAACCTTCCACCTATGCTTTATTAAGCAAGCTTAGGAGTAAACATGTTGTAAAAATCTATGTAAAAACCGAGACAGAAATGAACAATGCCTTAAGGCAGGGGTCTCCAATTTGGCAACTTTAAGCCTTGTGGAATTCAAGCCCCAGAATTCTGCAGTTGAAGTTCACAAGGCTTAAAGTGGTGAAGTTTGGAGAACCCTACCAATAAGGAATTACTAACTTCTCAGCAAATAAATACAAAGATATTTAAAAGAATTCTGCTAGTGCAATTGTTCATCTCTGGTCTTTTCCCACCCCACAAAAAAAACAACTTTCACTTGACAATTTACCTGCTACAGATATGTACCAAGAGCTATATTATTATTATTATTTTATTATTATTTATTGGATTTGTATGCCGCCCTTCTCCGAAGACTCAGGGCGGCTCACAGAATATATTCCTGGACATTAAAAAAAAAGGAAATATGAAATATTGTTCATAGGGTTTTGCCTTGAAATAAAGGAAGGTGTTTTCAGATTGTGCAAGGAACAAGAAATACATTTTGCAAGTTGTATTGTTCAAGTTAGAAACAATTGGAAACAATTTACAGATTATTTTTTGTTTTTAAAAACGGCTGGCGAAACTTTTTAACAATAAACATGTCACAGTTAAAATGTCAGGACTAAAAGATCAGGCTCTTACATGAAGTTTCAATTAAAGTGATTTATTATTAATCATGTGAATGCACAAGAATCTACTTAACTAACAGCACTATTCAGGCACTAGATAAGGATCAGTGAAATTCAAAAGGAGTCTGTTTGCGGCTAAGTAGAGACCTCAGGCTGATTCCTCTTTTGACTCCGCCCCCAGGTTCTACCATTCCATCTCCTATATTGAGTTGGATTTTACAAACTAACCTAGTAGGGAAAACATTTTAACCAAACTTATCTTCCATAAAGCTGGGATGTTACAAAATAGGACATCAAGAAGCCTCTCAGAAACTTCCCAGCAAATTCAATCCAGATAATAATAATAATAATAATAATAATAATAATAATAGTAATAATAATAATAATAATAATAATAATTATTATTATTATTATTAATTAGATTTGTATGCTGCCCCTCTCCGCAGACTCGGAGTGTCGACTAAACAATGTCGTTTGGCAGGACCCGGGGGAAGAGCCTTCTCTGTGGTGGCCCCGGCCCTCTGGAACCAACTCCCCCCAGAGATTAGAATTGCCCCCACCCTCCTCGCCTTTCGTAAGCTCCTTAAAACCCACCTCTGCCGTCAGGCATGGGGGAACTGAGATATTCTTTCCCCCTAGGCCTCTACAATTTATGCATGGTATGTTTGTATGTATGTTTGGTTTTACAAATAAGGTTTTTTTAGTTGTTTTGGTATTGGATTGTTACATGCTGTTTTTATCACTGTTGTTAGCCGCCCCGAGTCCAAGGAGAGGGGCGGCATACAAATCCAATCAATACATACATACATACATACATACATACATAAACAAACAAATAAACAAACAAACCTAGAACACCCACACATACAAAATAGTTTCCTAAAAAAAGGAATAATTAATTTTAGGAAAATAACCAAATGTGTAATATTTATAAATGATATTCCAAGAACATGAATTAATTGTGCATTATCTTCTTAAAAATAACTAGTTATTTACTTTTAACTAACCCTAGTAAGTGAAGTATATGTGCTTGTAGCAAAGTATTACAGACACAGTTTCAGGGTGTGTTGCAAATCTTTTCCATTTTTTTAATACTCAATGTTTACTTAAGAAAACAGTACTCAAAAAAATTGACTTGACTGGCCACAACCTCTTAGATTTTGAGAAGACTGTAAGACCTTTCTTCAGATTTTGGGGCAAAGATATTAGAAAAGCTTGATCTGTAAAATATAATAAATATTGGCATGGATTGTGTGTGCATTGTTTTTGTTCTTATTGTTCTAGTTGATTTTGTTTTATTCTGTTTTTATTATCGCATGCTACTTGGAATCACAATTTTGAGAGTTGGCCTGCCATATACAAATTATTTAAATAAATACAGTAAAATCTTAATGTAAAAAGTACAGCACAGAGCAGAAAATAAAATTTATCTGAGAGCCACACATGTACAAAATTTTAAAGTATATGAAAATATAACTTCAATATCAAGGGAAATTTTAAATTCTAAACAACCATATTTAATATTTCTGTCCCAAATGATATAGCTCTGGAAGTAGTACTTTAGAAACAGTTTCATCAGCACATAATTAATGTAAATTCAGATAACAAATATGGGGAAAAAAATAGAATTTAACTAAAAAGTTCTTCAGTTAATTTTCAGGTATTGCTGTTTCCTATATTTTAAATATCACTAATCCAAAGACAGACATTCTTTTCAATATTTGCCATAATAAACTCAGCAGTCAACCATAAACCACTTTCCAAGATTCCAGGAAATGATTATTAAACCCACAGTAGAATTAATTGCCAAAGGCTATTGGGTAATTTTTCCACTTTGCTCAGAAACACCCTCAAACACATGAGTAAGATATGCCTGACTGTATCTGAAGGACCACAATCAACTTGCAGTCAACACACTGCCAGAAATGCATGAAGCAATCTCTGAAACGCTCTTGGGAGGGAGGGGACGGACTGATTTTTGAAGAATCCAGCAAGCCTGTTTTGCACATTTCTAATGATATTTATTCGGCGCACGTTGCAAGAGCAGGTAGAGCTCTTTCTCACCTTTGTATGTCCCTGCAGAGAATTCCTTTTCCATGTGGGTAAATTTACAGGCACTTTATTGTCCTGTGTTGTATTGCCTTAATCTAAATGGAAAGAGAAGAGAGGAAACATGAATTAATACATCACCATATCCTACAACTCTTCCAAAAGTTTTACAATATAGATTAAAATCAGACAAAACATCAGTATTATAATTTTACAGCAATTAAAATCCACCGTAGTGTAAAATCTTGCTGCTTCCTCCAGCAACATAAATAAAAGTTCTCGGAAGCAGTTTGGCTTTCATTACTGCCCAACCCTCAGGAAATAGGCCACCAAATATACCTGGATGAGAGGTATCCAGAGGTTGACATGTAATAGTAAAGCACTGGCCCATAGGTCCCACTGAACTCCAGAGGGGACACTTCCAACCTCCCTGGCCTGGGATGATCAGACTGCGTGGCAGGGGTGCAATCCACTAGGTTCTGACAGGTTCTGGAGAACCAGCAGCGGAAATTTTAAGTAGTTCAGAGAACCGGCAAATGTCACCTCTGGCTGGCCCCAGAGTGGGGTGGGAATGGAGATTTTGCAATATCCTTCCTCCAGGAATGGGGATTTTGCAGTATCCTTCCCCTGGAGAGGGGTGGGAATGGAGATTTTGCAGTATTCTTCTTCTGCCATGCCCATCAAGCCACACCACGCCCCCAAGCCACACCCATAGAACTGGAAGTAAAAAAAAATGGATTTTTTTTTTGTTGCACGGGTACATTCTACTTATCCCACATGGTCTCTGAGATACCTGGGCACAAAACCTACAATACCAGATTCTTTGAGTACAATCATGTCTCTCTCACCCCAAACCTAGGTTCCTACATTCAAACCAGCTATAGTTTTGAGATTATTTTCACCCTTGTGTTTAGCACTTTGCAAAGTCTTTTTCAGAGGTTACAAAAGCTTGAGTTATTGTCACTAGGGCAGTAGCTATTTTCATCTGAGTAATCTTCTTTTTTCCTTCTCCATTCTTCAAGGAGATTAGTACTTTCAAATTACAAGATAGATGTCAAGTCTCTGAGATAAACAGACAAGAAATATGACCAGATGAGCCAATTCTATTTTATTCTAAGGCTGCATTACAGAATCTTGCAAGACTAAAAATACAGATCTCCTGCCATTATTTTTCACAGCCTGATAAATTGGATCGTGTCCTTCCTAAATTTCTTTCTGTTTCTGCTTTCTGTTAAGTTCTTGCAAGGTCCTCCCTCTCTTGTCGGATTGTTCCTAGGCAGAATCTCTTCCCTTCATCCCTCAAGATCCTTCCCATATACCATTACTGGGTTCTCCAAAGTGGACAATATTGACCCCCAGGGTTACGATCATTATTATTGTTAATAATAGTAGATTTATTATTATTATTATTATTATTATTATTATTATTATTATTATTATTATTCTAGAGTTGTTAACCTGATCCTACGCAGCTTCTGCTCTGGCAATCTCACACTACTCAACAGAGCCTACAAAACTTTTGCCAGACCCATCCTTGAATACAGTTCATCTTGTCTGGAACTCATACCACATCTTGGACATCAACACCCTTGAAAATGTCCAAAGATACTTCACAGAATACCCTATGAAAGCAGACTATCAATCCTAGGTCTAGAAAGCTTAGAACTACGTCGCCTAAAACACGATCTAAGTATTGCCCACAAGATCATATGCTGCAACATTCTACCTGTCAATGACTACTTCAGCTTCAATCGCAACAACACAAGAGCACGCAACAGATTCAAACTTAATATTAACCGCTCCAAACGTGACTGTAAAAAATATGACTTCAGCAACCGAGTTGTCGAAGCGTGGAACTCATTACCTGACTTAGTAGTGTCAACTCCTAACCCCCAACATTTTTCCCTTAGACTATCCACGATTGACCTCTCCAGGTTCCTTAGAGGTCAGTAAGGGGCATGCATAAGTGCACCAGTGTGCCTTCTGTCCCCTGTCCAATTGTCTCTCCTTATCTCATTTATCTTTTCTTCCTTTCAAATATGCTCACCTACACTTTTATATCTTTTCTTCTATTCTTTTCTTTATTTATATTATTACATATCTATTCTCTTCAATGTGTATTATGTATTGGACAAAATAAATAAATAAATAAATAAATAATAGTATTTAAAGTAGTATTTATTGAATTAGTTTGAATTATGTTTGTGGGGTTGATGAAGAATCGGAAACTTCATAAAGGAGTCAATGAGCTGTACATTTTAGGGATCTCTGCTACAGTGTAATGTTACTAAATGGCCAAAATCAGATTACTTCTACATGGAATCCATCATGGAATGTTCCTCATAAGGTCATCCCATCTGGTACTGAAGGTTATCAAGCAATAGTAGCTTTCTTTCCATTAATAAGGTTCCATAATGGAACTTCCCTATCCTACCATTACATGCTATTCCATTAGTAGTAGAAGAAATTTGCAAAGATTACTCTCTAAATATTTATTTATTTAGATTTGTAAACCGCCCAACTCCAAATGGATTCTGGAGAAATACTTCTACAGTATTTAGGACAACTTTCCGCATGATGGCTTTAAACAACTTGTCTCCTTTACCAATACCGACAGAAAATGAATCCAGTTTAAGACAAAGCTACCAGGAGTTGATGTTTTGGCAATGCTAATGTCACCGATACAGATAGTGGTTACTATGGCTTTTGATTGGTGGATTTTCTCTTTCTTTACTTTCTCCAGTCCTGCTAAAAATAAGCACCAATTGTTTTCCTTTTCGGTGGTAGATCTTTCAAAACTTGCAATTTTTATTATGTGAATAAACAATATCCAGTAATAATAGAATCACACAATTGGAAGTGGCCCCATCACAGCTATTTAATCATACAATTAGAAGTCACCCATTCAAACACTTCCAAAGTGATTGTTTCAATGCAAAATCATTTGTTTTGAACTCAAAATCTTGTCCTGAACTCTAAATGAAGTGTTTTAAAACAATTTGCACGCTGCTAATTGAATATAGTCAAGCCTTTATTTTGGTCATCAACCTGCAAGGTTTAACTGAAGATAGATTTACTATTGTTCTTAAAAATAAGAAATAAATACAAAGATAACTTTTGTTAGTCAAAAGATTTCCTGGGAAGGATTTGATTATTAGACAGAAATAGAAATGCTACAGAAATAATTGAGCTGCAAGTAAAAACTAGAGCTGCATCTTGCAAATTGTGGGCATAATTTAACATAGTTTCAAAGCTTTGAAGCTTTGTAGTGGCTTTTGAATACCTTCAGTGGAACTGCAATGTGTGCTCATACAAAGGACAAGAGATACCATTCTATTTTCAGAATTCCTTATAAGAAATTATGTCTAGATTTGTTTATTTAAATTTGTTACACTTGCACACTTCGACAGACTTTTAGACTTAGAAAATTCAAATGCAATGAAAACAGTAAAACACAAGCAACATAGACAAAATCCAGCTGTCTGCTATTAGTTTAGATCCCAATGCCCCTTATTCCAATATCCCATTTCCATCAGTATGGATGTTTTTATACACACACAAACACACACAGAATCATAGAGTTGAAAGACACTCTTTAGACCCCTGAATCTAATCCACTGCACCAGATAAAAAAGTAAAATTAATACATCCCTAATAGATGTCTATCCAGCCTTTTCTTGAATGCTATTAATATAAGGGAACTCAGCACTTGCTTAAATAAACCATTCCAAGGTCAAACTTCTCTTCTTATAGTAAAGTTCTTTCTCCTGACATGCAGTTGGCGGGTCCCAGGGGAAGAGCCTTCTCTGTGCCGGCCCCGACACTCTGGAACCAGCTCCCCCCTGAGATTAGAACTGCCCCCACCCTCCTTGCCTTTCAAAAACTCCTTAAAACCCACCTCTGCCGTCAGGCATGGGGGAATTGAGACATCTCCCCCGGGCCTATACAATTGATGTATGGTATGTTTGTGTGTATGTCTGCTTTAATAACGGTTTTTTAAATGTTTTTAAATTATTAGATTTGTCTTGAATTGTTTTATTGTTGTTGTGAGCCGTCCCGAGTCTACGGAGAGGGGCGGCATACAAATCTAATAAATAAAATGAATAAATAAATAAATAAGTTGGAATCTGCCTTCTTATAAATTAAGGGCATCATTTTGTATTCTCCAAGTTAGAGGTACAACCTTCCATATTCACCTCATAGCCATATTTTTCTCAAGGCATCCTATTGACTGAGCTCTGCATACTTAAAAGATAATTCAGAAATGCTCCAGAATCCTGTCTATAAATAGTACCTTTCTTCTCCCAATTAAACATCTGTCACTTTTTCAGAAAGCTCATGAATCCTCCTGCATCACATCCCAAGAATATTAATACTTTACATGAATTGAATTATTAGAGTGGCACTTTTTAATGCAACCTTTAAAACTGCCCAGCCACCAAAGCTTAACTCTTCATGCTTGTAAAGTCCCATTGAGTGTTTTTATGGGTGTTTCTATCCACAGTTTCATAGCTAAGTGCATTTATCAACAGCTGCAATGTTTATCGACTACTTCAATGCGGTCTACATGGGGCTACCCTTGAAAAGGTTTTGGAGACTACAACTGGTACAAAATGCAGAGCTATCATAGGTGTCCCCAGGTACACCCATAGAACACCGATGCTCCGTGAGCTGCACTGGTTACTGGTCGGTCTCCAAATGCAATTCAAGATGTTCATTATCACCTATAAAGCCTTATGTGGTTCAGGACCAGACTATCTTAAGGACCGCCTTCTGCCACACACTTCCCAGCGACCAATAAAAGCCCGCAGAGTCGGCCTTCTTCGGATCCCGTCAGCCAAACAATGTCGACTGGTGGGCCCATGAAGAAGGGCCTTCTCTGTAGGGGCTCTGACTCTATGGAATCAACTGCTTTCGGAGATTTATTTATTTATTTATTAAATTTGTATGCTGCCCCTCTCCGTAGACTCGGGGCAGCTCACAACAGTAATAGAAAAAAAACAATGTACAATACAAATCTAATAATTAAAACTAAAAACCCATAATTTAAGAAAACATACACACAACATACCATACATAAACAGTATAGGCCTGGGGAAGTTATCTCAGTTCCCCCACGCCTGACGGTTTTAAGGAGCTTACGAAAGGCCAGGAGGGTGGGGGCGGTTCTAATCTCAGAGGGGAGCTGGTTCCAGAGGGTCGGGGCCACCAGAGAAGGCTCTTCCCCTGGGCCCTGCCAAATGACATTGTTTAGTCAACGGGACCCGGAAAAGGCCAACTCTGTGGGACCTAATCGGTCGCTGGGATTCGTGCAGCAGAAGGCAGTCCCGGAGATATTCTGGTCCGATGCCATGAAGAGCTTTATAGGTCATAACCAACACTTTGAATTGTGACCGGAAATTGATCGGCAACCAATGCAGACTGCGGAGTGTTGGAGTAACATGGGCATACTTTGGGAAGCCCATGCTTGCTCTCGCAGCTGCATTCTGCACGATCTGAAGTTTCTGATCCACATCCTTCCCACCATACTGGCCTTCTGTAAAGCTGTGAAGATCTGGCTCTTCTGGCAGGCCTAGAACTGTTGAGTGGATAGAACCTAAACTTAGCTAGGCACAACAGTGAGAAAATTTATGGATGGACAGGGTTTTTATTAATGTTTTTATACTGTTTTATATATTGCTCTTATTATTGGAGTCCTTCAGGAGTTAGGCAGCATACAAGCTAGCTAACTAATTAACCAACTAACTAATTAACTAAATAAATAAATAAATATTGTACTTTGGAGTCTAGAGTCTCTATCTATGAATGGGGGCTTAATGGGGGGTGTATACTTTTTTATTTCCTTATATCAATTTATCTTATGGGAATAAAGGGTAATTTTAACCAATTTTAATCAAGAGCCTGGAAAGTATGTTAAAACAAGAGCTTAGCATATTCTGAATGTATAAATTGAACTGAGCCAAATAAGTACAGTGATCCCCCGCTCGTTGCGAGGGTTCCGTTCCAGGACCCCCCGCAACGAGCGGGTTTTCGCGAAGTAGCGCTGCGGAAGTAAAAACACCATCTGCGCATGTGCAGATGGTGTTTTAAACTTCCGCAGCGCTAGCGAGGAGCCGAAGATTGGGGGGCGGCGCGGCTGTTTTAAAACGTCGCCGCCGACATGGGGGGCTCGCTAGCACCCCCCCGAACCCCCAACCCGGGTTTGGGGGGGTGCTAGCAAGCCCCCCATGTCGGCGGGGATGTTTTAAAACACCCGCGCGGCTTTCCAATGAGTCCCGAAGACAAACACGGAAGTTTGCCGTTTGTCTTCGGGACTCATTGGAAAGCTCCGATCGTTTTAAAGCAGTTGGGCCATTCTCCGCTGACTCCTGGCGAACTTCCCCGCTTTAGGAGTCAGCGGAGAACGGCGCGCCTGCTTGGCTTCGCTCGCCGCTGCAGCCAACGCGCGCTACGATCTTCCGGGCCAGCCAAGCTCAGCGGATCAAGCCCGGCTCCTCTCGGCCCAGCATCCCGGGCCAAGCGGCTGCCTTCCGTCACTGAGCCTGGCTGGCCCGAAAGATCGTAGCGCGCGTTGGCTGCAGCGGCGGCGACATTGCTGCCGGCTTGGCTTCGCTCGCCGCTGCAGCCAATGCGCGCTACGATCTTCCGGGCCAGCCAGGCTCAGTCACGGAAGGCAGCCGCTTGGCCCGGGATGCTGGGCCGAAAGGAGCCGGGCTTGAAGATCGCAGCGCGCGTTGGCTGCGGTGGCGAGGGCTTGCGATGGAGGGTGGAGGAAGCGGCCATGGGAGGGCGAGCTGCCTCAGGGAGGAGGATCGGGCGGGACCAGGTGGGGGCTGGAATTTCTCCTCTGGGAAGAAGCGGCCAGGGCGAAGGGCGGGCGAGCGGCGAAGGGCGGGCGAGCGGGTGCTGGGGAGGGCTTCTCGCCCTCCCGCCAGCAAGAGGGGGAGCGAACGGCGTGGGCAGGCGAAGGGCGGGCGAGCGGCAGCGAGGAGTTTGCGTGGGCGGTGGGGAAACTCCTCGCTGATGCCAGCAAGAGGGGGAAGACCCAGGGAAGCCGCCCAGCAGCTGATCTCCCGGTTGCCATCTACGCATGCATGCCCATAGAAAAAAAGGGCACGCATGCGTAGATGGTATTTTGACTTCCGGGTTGAAAAATCGCGAATTACCCTGTTCGCAATGGTCGGAGACGCAATAACCGGGGGATCACTGTACTACAAAGCTGACTATAAGGAATAAAGTCCAGTTTGCTATCATTTTTAAAAATCTACTGCATAGTTTCAAGGTCCGATTGAGGGGAGATGAAATAAGAACTCGTAACAAATGAAAAATATGGTTCAGGCCTAAATCCCAAAGAATCTGAGCTCCAAGATTACAGAGTAAAAAAGTTGTACAAGTTGTCCTCGTTGTACTACCACAATGGAGTCCAAAATTTCTGTTGCTAAGAGAGATTAGTGTTAATTAGTATCACTAAGTGTTAATTTTGCTTCATTTTATGACCTTTCTTACTATAGTTGTTAAGTGAATCACTGCAGTGGTTAAATTAGTAACAGAGTTGTTAACTGAATCTGGCTCCCATTTAACATTGCTTGTCCTGGACCCTGCAACCGTCATCAAAACGAACCAGTTGCCAAGCATCTGAATTTTGATCACGTAAACCATGGGGATGCTGCAACAGTCCTAAGTGTGAAAAATAATCATAGGTCACTCTTTTCATGTCATCATAACTTTGGCCACTAAACAAACTGTTATAAGTTGAAGACTATTTGTATGTTGAATTTTACCAGTTTTGCTAGGAGACCGTCTGCTGAATTTAGATTGGCATGCTGAACATGTCAGCACACTGATTCACTGATATCATCTAGTTCACTGAGGAAACATCTGCAAATAAACAACCAAGCTCAGACAATTTCACAGTTTACCCCTGAGCAACAGATATTCATTCCATTCATTCATTCGACTTCTATCCTGAAGAACTCAGTGCCACTTACAACAATAATAAAAATACAATATAAATAGATACAAAGGGATAAAAAAAGAAGTCAAACATTATCTAAAACTAAAACATTGTCTAAAACTAAAACCCCATTAAAAAGTTATTAAAAAGGCAGTCACAGTCATACACATGCACACCATTCATAGAGTTGGCCATCAAGGATGTAAATTTATGGCCCCCAGGCCTGCCAACAAAATCAGGTCTTCGTGGCCTTACAAAAGGACAGCAGGATGGGAGCAGTACAGTACAGATAGCAGCATCAGGATAGTTGAACTGATTTTTTTCTAGCTTGAGTGGGGTTTTATTGGAAGTGCTTTGATTTAAAAGAATCTCTGTATGTATCTCTGTGTGTGATTGAGGGTTTTCTCCACTGAAGGAAACAGGTCTTCTGGCCTTGTAAAGGGCATATAACTAGTGTTGGGCAAACCCAACAAAGTTCAGGTTTGGCGAACTCACTTTGCCGTGAAGTTCGGGTGAGTTCGCCGAACCCGAACCGTGCTGCTGCGGCGTCCTTTTCCGTAAAAATAAACAAGGAGGTGGGGAATTCCCCACCTCCATTTGCTTCCTTTTATTTTTATGGAAAAGGATGCCGCAGTGGCGCTGCAAGCAAAAGGAGGTGGGGAATCCCACAATGGGATTCCGGGGGTGGGGCTTTGACGTCACGGAGATTCTTTCCTCCCCGTTTCAGCCGGCCAGGAAGGAGTCCTCATGATGTCAAAGCCCTGCCCCCGGAATCCCATCAAGGGATTTCCCACCTCCTTTTGCTTGCAGCGCCACAAGCAAAAGGAGGTGGGGAATCCCACAATGGGATTCCCCACTCTCCTCCCGGGCGACGGTGCTTCGTGGTGTTCAAGGAAGGTTTGGGTTTGCAAGTTCGGTTTGCCCAACACTACATATAACTTAACAGATTTGATGCTCTTCCTCAGTTCCAGATTAAATTCGCAACAATAATCTTAGTGCAATGCACCAGAAAATGTATCTCTCTAGTCTTCTTTCCTTTAGTATGGAAAGGTATTTTTCTCCAGGAAGTTGTTCTTAGCATTTCAGAAATTGGAAGACTATAGTGGAATATTTCCTAACTGTTTCTGAAGACTTGGGGAAGTGTAAAATATTGCAGTGCGGAGAGTCTAAGCTAACAGAAAATAATTCCACATTCTAATTTAGCTGGTGTCTCAGCCAGTGTTCCCTCTAATTTTTTTGGGGGTGGGCGGAAAAGTATAATGTCTGAGCGGCAGTCCCTTCGGGACTGGGCGGCACAGAAATAATAAATAAATAAACAAACAAACAAACAAACAAATAAAAAACCCACCCTGTTTTGCCTCAGAGAATTTCAAAATAAAATACTGTACTGTGTGTCTATAACAGTGAGCTCATAATAGGGCAACTCTATCAATATCAAAATGCCACTTAAATAGTTAAGCTAGTTTCAAACTAGATTTTGATTTTCTTTCTCTCTTCCTTACTCCCATTCTTTTTCTTTCTCTTTTCCTTCCTCTCTTTTTTCTATCTGTTTCTCTCTCTTCCTCTCTTCCTCTCTCTCTCCTTCCCTCTTACTCTTTCCCTCTCGGCTTCTGAGCAGGTTTGGAAAACTCTGAGTTGATGATGATTTTTAAGTGAGCGATTGCTCACTGCTCAGCTTAGAGGGAACTATGGTCTCAGCCACCCAGTGTCCAAAATTCTATGTTAAACAGACATTTAAAATTTGGAACACTTTGATAACAATATAATATTTTTACAGTTGCTTATGATTCAGCAACTTATGCAACAGTTTATTTTTTTTATGAATCCAATTATGAATAATGTACGCAGATTAATGAAGTATATGATAATTTAAGATAGAACATTTGTAGATCTAGGAAAATGTATTACAGTAATATAAAAATCACAAGCCTGATGATAAAATAAGATTTTCCTTAAAAATTCTCAATTATTCATTCATTTATTTCTAGGGAGAAAAATCCAAGCTGAACTTGATTTCACATCAACTGATTTCTTAACCTCTACAATATTACACATACTAGTATTTCACAAATACTACAGTTTTTAGTGACTGAACACCAAAAGGTTAATCAGATTAATCTATTTGTCTGTCTAGCCTTATATTGATCACAATACAAGTAGTCCTCGACTTACAACAATTCGTTTAGTGACCATTCAAAGTTATGATGACACTGGAAAAAGTGACTCAGGACCATTTTTCACATTTTTGATCATTGCAACATATCTATGGTCATGTGATTTATATCCAGATGCTTGACAACTGATTCATATTCATAAAGGTTGCACTGTCCTAGGGTCATGTGATCTCTTTCTGTTAACTTCTGACAAGCAGTCAATGGGGAAGTCAGATTGTGTTACTAATAAGTGGCAAGGAGAATTGTAAAATGGGGCAAATTCTGTGGTGGGTTGCTACTGGTTTGCCCCGGATCGGGAGAACTGGTAGCAGCGGTGGGGAGAGGTTCTGCCCACCTGGCCAGATGCCATCACAGACAATCCGTGCGTGCACGCATGCATAGTTCCAAACAGGTAGCAAAGGTAAGTGAAACGCACTATTGGGCAAAAATCACTTACCAAATTTCTCACTTAACTACATAAATTATGGGGTCAATTGTGGTCAGAAGTCAAGGATTAGCTATAAGTGACACCAGATTTCTATGGCTCCTACCTGAAATCTACTGCTAGATTGATTGATTGATTGATTGTTAGAGTTGAAAGGGACCATGCAGGTCATCAAGTCCAACTCCCTGCCTGAGCAGGAATCCTAAAGCACCCCAGCCAAGTGGCAGTCCAATCTCCTCTTGAAAGTGTCCAGAGTTGGGGAGTTCACAACCTCCGCAGGCAGGTTGTTCCACTGGTTGATCGCTCTGACCGTCAGGAAGTTCTTCCTTACTTCTAGGTTGAATCTCTCCTTGGTCAGCTTCCAGCCGTTGTTCCTCGTCCAGTCCTCTGGTGCCCTGGAGAATAAAGTGATCGCCTCCTCTCTGTGACATCCCCTCGTATACTTGTAGACTGCTATCATGTCCCCTCTGGCCCTCCTTTTCTCTAGGCTATCCATGCCCAGTTCCCGCAGTCTCTCTTCGTAAGTCTTGGTTTCAAGTCCCCTAATCATTTTGGTTGCTCTTTTCTGCACCTTCTCCAGAGTTTCAATGTCTCTTTTGAAGTGTGGTGATTTTCAATGGAGATTTTCAATGGAGAGCTCTGGCATTGAACTTGTAACCTGCAATACAATTCTTCCACCTGGATACTGTATATTTTACCTAGTGAACTTCAGATAACCCAAAATATTTGGAATTTTGAAGAGGAAAATACAATTAGTATCGTTTTTGTTGTTAATATACAGGGGGTAGACAAAAAAATGGAAACACTTGACTTTTTGGCATCATAATGTTTGAACATGTTCAAATCAATCAAAACTTGACATATTTTAATGTTTTTTTTAAAATTCTGTTATTTGATATGTTTTTTTAAACTACCTTTTTTTTTTACAGAAATTTAAGGAAATTGGTTATAACCTTCTAGAAATGGCAGACCTCTCAGACTTTCAAAGAGGCCAAATTGTTGGTGCTCGAATGGCAGGCGCTAGTGTAACAGAAAGTGTCCGAATGTTTGGCGTTTCAAGAGGTAATGTCTCAAAAGTAATGACTGCTTTTGAAAGAGAAGAGAAAATGTCCTCAGCCAAGCACAGGTCTGGTCAAAAGTCGAAGTTGTCTGAGAGAGACCGTTGGACTCTAAAGCGAATTGTTAGAGCAGATTGCAAGACCACAGCTCCTAAAATCACTGCAGAGCTCAATAGACACGTACAGAACCCAGTTTCCACAAAAACTGTTCGAAGGGAGCTTCACAAATCTGGATTCCACAGAAGAGCTGCAAGGTGTTTCCTTTTTTTGTTCTCCCCCTGTATATATATATAGCTGATGAGGCCAGAACAAGGCCGAAATGGTACCATCCTAGTCTCCCTTAATTTTAAAATGTCAGCTAAAAACATTTGATACATATCTATATCTATCTATCTATCTATCTATCTATCTATCTATCTATCTATCTATCTATCTATCTATCTTTATATCTATATCTATATCTATAAATATAAATGTGAATTCATTGCTTTTTCAATACCTGAAAAATCTATTCCGTGATGTAGGCTACCTTTATTTATTAATTAATTTATTACATTTGTATGACGCCCCTCTCCGTAGACTCGGGGCGGCTCACAGCAGTAATGGAAAAACAATGTACAATACAAATCTAATAATTAAAACTAAAAACCCATAATTTAAAAAACATGCACACAACATACCATACATAAACAATATAGGCCTGGGGAAGTTATCTCAGTTCCCCCATGCCTGATGGCAGAGGTGGGTTTTTAGGAGTTTACGAAAGGCAAGGAGGGTGGGGGCAGTTCTAATCTCAGGGGGGAGCTGGTTCCCCCCAAGACTATCTTACTCAGCTGAAAGGCAGGGGCTTTTACAAGACAGGCTCTACTGAAAGATATTACATCTGGGAAGATATCATGCCACCATTTGATGATATTCATTAAATAAGAAAGAAATGATATATTAAATTGTTCTAAAACGGAGAGTGAAGAATCTGAAGTTCATGAGTCACGTTAAAGTTATCAAATCTGTGAGAATGCAAACTTTCTTTCGTGTTATAGTGGAAAAATACAGGTCACAAAAAAGAATATAATGAATACAATACAATTAATCATTTTACAATTAATGTGTAGATCAGTAGTAGGTTGCTACTGGTGTGGTAGCAGACTGTGCAGTGGTAGCGGCCTCCAGATAGCACAATTTGTGCGCAACCATTCCAGTAGCAGTCCTATGGGTGCCGCCATCATTTTCCTCCCATTTTTTGCTTTGTGTGCATGCGCAGAAGCAAAACCTTGCAAGGGGATGCCCGTGAGAGAGAGATTTCGGTAATCTTTTGCTTCTGCGCATGCACCGAAATATCTCTCTTCCATGCGCGTGTCTGCTCGTGATATTTTAGCGCATTTTTGCTTCTTGCGCATGCACAGAAGCAAAAACATGCATTGATGCATGTGTGCACATGCAAGACAACCGAAGCTGCACGCGCAGCCCATCGGTAGCGGCGGTAATGGCAATCCACCTCTGATAGTAGATATACCCAATCCAAGGGTGCGGGGCTTCAGAACTACAACTCAAAATATTACCATTCCATTGTAACTATGGTTCTTGGTTGCTTCCAAAATCCAATTTTAAAAAGCAGGACTATTGGCCATATAGATCTGTCTGTCCCAATCTAAAAAACTACCAAGTTTACTACCACGTTAAGATTCAAGCCAAACATAGTAGGTATTGCAAACCACACATTAGTTTATAAAAATGGCAGCAGATAAGATCCTTTGGCACAGATTTTGACTTTAGATTGCCTTAAGATGTCATTTTTCCCATGAAAATGTGATTTCCTCTCAAATAACATTCGGCGACATGTCTGCTGTCTTCCTTTCCCATGTCTGCAAATTGTGGTTCTTCTGAACGTCCTATTTCACAAAGCAGCAGCTGCAGAGCCTTAATATGTATCAAAGTGAAACGCCATCAAATAACTGGCTTTAACATTCAAATGACTTATTGGCAGAAACAGGTTTAAAAATAGGAGTTTTCATGATAAACAAACTCAGCCTCACAGGAAATGAGTGAGGAGCAAATCGCAGAAAGTCAACATGTAAGATTTTTGGTGAAGCCCTAATTTTGTTGTGTAAACATACAGCATTCTTTTAAAATGGTTATTTCCACAATCACACAAGACTCTTGGGAGTAGACCCTTTAAATATCAGGTTTAGTAAGTTTAAAGAACTGAGCACACAAGACTAAAATGAATGTATTTAGATCACCTATATATAATAAAAATTACCCTGTTTTCCCCAAAATAAAACATCCCACGATAATAAGCCTAATTGGGCTTTTGAGTGCATGGCAATAAGGCCAAGCGCTTATTTCAGAATTCAAAAAAATTATAAGATATAAGGGTCTTATTTTCAGGGAAACACGGTATGCGAGAGAAAGTCAGCTTCCCTGCTTTTCCGACATCCAATTCAGATGGGGGAGGAAGACCTACAAGGGGAAAGGGAGAATTGTTCCTTCCCATTCTACAGACAAGAAGAAACTATATACTTTTAGAAAATGAACAGCTCTTTTAAACTTGGGATACAAACATAATCTACTTAAAAGACATTTGTTTATTTTTATGAGAGTTTTGTGTCTCTATTAATGATGGCCATTTGGACTTAAAAAAAAACATTAAAAAGAAAGAAATCACTATTCACTAGGGTGAAGATTTTTGTTCCAGTGACAGACATGTTAGTTTTTTAACAGCAACTACAACAAAGAGCTTGATAACATTTTTAAAAATCCAAAGATAAGCACACAGACATATGCAGATGTGCATGTGAAGGCAGGCACACACACACAGAGATCAAATTATAAAAGATGGAGCCTAAAGATCCTAACTATCTCAAACGTCTGTACCGCTGCTGACTCAGGTCTAATGTCCGTCTTCTTGCTGACCAAAGCAACAGCTGAATTCGGCGTCTACCTGAGCAACTGAGCAGCACTCTTTAGGACCACACTGCTCACCTCCATATTAGATGTCAAGGTCCTCTTGGAACACAATGGACGAACGTCATCACCACTTCTAAGCAAAATCCACTTCTCTACAATTTCCTACTAGAAATGCCATTACCAGCATCCAAGAAGGATGACATTTATAAACTCAGGTCTTTATTGAAAGACTTAAAACTAAAAAGAAAAAATACTTGAATTTAAAAGCTCCAAACATAAATAATAATCATTCCTATGAAAAGACAGAACATATTTTATTCTTATATGTGTTGTAATAAGTAACAAAATAATACTAATAAAAAGAACCTTTCTCACAGAACTCTTTTCCTGGAATAGTTTTTTCTTAATTTTCATACTATTTGAATGAAGATTTATCTATAATAAACTGTTTGGATACAAAACCAGCATATATTGTGATTCGAATAAATGTAGCTTCAAATAAACAATACATTTTATCGTTTATGTAAGCAGAGTCAGAATGGAAAACAGAAATGAGGAAGTGTGGAAATTTCACCTGGAAACCCTGAGACCCAAAGATGGAATCTTGTGTATGTGACATAAATGCCAAGTCTATCTTCCATATCTCAGTTTTGTCAAAAAAAGAAAAAACTGTATATTTGAGACATATGTAGGAGGAAAAGCTCCTCTCCAAACCTCCCACTTCAAGTAAAAAAACCTCTCTCATGCTGTATCAGAGAAGCCACAAACAATTTCTAATATGAATTGTTAAGCCACTAACAGTAGAAATTATAGCAAAACAGCACGCAGAGCACCTAAGCAACTTTCTTTTTTTAAGAAGTAAGTTCCCAGTCCCTACGATTGCAAGAGAAGTTTGAAAATATGAGGAAAATGTGACTAAGATCATAGGTCCCTCAAGAATATCCACACTTATTGTGGGTGTCTTTCTTTAAAAGAGCATCATAAAAAAAAATTCAGCACATGCCTTATTTATTTATAAGACTGTGTGCATTATTTCTTAAAGTTAAATGTAATTGCACAACTCTAATATTTTGGGGAAAGATACATCTAAATTGTATTGATTGCTTGCATCAAAAAAATTAAGTATGACTTTGAAATATTGATTTCAAAAGTGTGGTCAAAAAAACAAAGAAATCAATTGATTATACCATATCAACTAATAATAAAATGTAACTTATTTAAACCATAGAAGGGTTGAGGCAGAAAGTGATCATCACTCACTTACATTCACTTAAATCCATTAAATCTAAATATATTTATGACCTCAAACTAAACATGATCTCAGACTAAGCTAATCTAATTAAAGAGAACTGGAGAAAAAAATGCAATTTAACTTCTGAAGGAAAAAGGGAATACTTCTACCACCAGAAAGCCCATGATTTAAAAGTTTCTATTTTGATGGATTTTAGAATTTTTCCACACTAGTATTTTTGATGAAAGGAACTTAAATTCAATTGTTCCAGCATCCCTAATATTTGATTTTTTTTTTTACAAAACACGATGTCCTTTGCTCATACTAGTTCTGCTTGTTTCCCTCTCTTGTCAACAGGATATCCTCAATCTCATTTTTAAAATAAAATTTTGCAACCATAAGAGCAAAGAATTACAGCAAAAATGATCAGCATATACTGTATGATGATCTCAAGAAAGACAGACATATATGGGGGCACCAAAAAGAAAGAAATGGATGCTGTAGTTCTTTCTCCGGGGCAAAAATAACTATTGCATTATTTTGTATTTGAAACAGATAACAGGTTTAAAGGGCTGAAGTTGGCAGAGAAAATACAGGAATAATTCCCAGAATTGTTACATGCTGTTATCTCTTATCAAATGGCTTTTCCAGGTTTCAGAAGCACCCCAAAAACCGGCAAAGTTTTAGTAGCTGACTGAAGATCCCATGAGCCCACACTGATTTTATTCCCACAGAGGAATGTATTTATGCCTCTTAAAAATAAGGTGCTATTCAAGATTTGAGTTCATTCAATACTTACTTGGTATTAAATATTACAATGACCCCACATAGCCCTGCTAGTTTTCGTCGTGAGGAAAGTCTATTGTCTCATCAATGAAATGCTAGGAAAAAATTGATCATTGATATTAGTTTCCAAACTGAGGGAAAGTCTAAATGCAAAATAAGAATTTATTTTAACAATACGAATAGGACAATCCAACATCTAATGGGTTAGAAATGTAATTAAAAATTATACTCATTCCCAGTAAATTGTGGAATACTATAATCTCTCTCCCTCTCTCTTTCTCATTAAACTCTTTGTGGAGAGTCTGAGAAAGAAAATGTTATGCTTAAGAAAAGTCTTCCTTTTCTTTCAACATTCTATCACTTTCATGAAGCTTTTGGGGATTCATTTTTCTTTCTTTACTTTTTCCAGCGGTGTTTTGATTATTGAGGGAAACTGCCTTGTCTTTTCACACTGCCTCCTTAAAGGAAAATTGGGGAGATGTTTGCTCCTCTGCAGCATGACTGTCCTTTTATCTGAGATAAAACTCTACACTGCAGGTGCTGAATTATGAGATTTAACATCTGCCACCCTGCATCCTAAAGACAATGCAGAATATCTTTGGTTGGTTTTTAGGGTATTTCATGGGCATATGGAAAGAGCTCAAAATTCTGAACCAATCCTGCACCATGTCTAGACTTCAAAGGCTTCTTGCTTCTGAAAAGGTTAAACAATTTTCCTAGCGAAACCAAGTGTGGGTTGTGAAAGAATCATGTTAAATGAAGAAAATTTTCCCCAAGGGCTATTCATTTAGTATCACCAAAAGTCATCAAGTTTCGGTTTCAGTTATTTATATTTATTTGTAAAAACAAAGATTTAAGTAGAGGGATGAAAACAAAAATCTAATATTGATTTTTATATTCTACAATATTATTTTTATTTTATTTCAGCAATGCACTACAAACTTTTAGTTGAAAACTGCTGTTTCTTTATAGTTTGGAATATCTGTGTCCTTGTTTTAAGTAATAATATGTAATGCAAAACAATAGCAAATAGAAAAGTGTTTTCAGTTTTTGATTATGTAAATATATAATTATATAATCACATACCAGTAGTTTTTCATTTTAATTTTAGCTGTTTCCTTCAATTACAGCAGACAAATAGATATGTGAGGATACCAAAATAAATATTAGATAATTAATTTTTTAAGCAATCACAGTTGCAATTGTACAATAAAAAATGGAATGTTTTATTTAAATCAGAGAACAGGAATGATATCCAACTTCAATATAAATGTGTTTGAAGCATTTTAAATATTCAGTAAAAAGAACCTAACCACAAAGGAGATTGCTGAATATGTAATTGAAGTTCTCAGAATTCATTTATTTTCTGATAAGGGCAGTTCATCAGTGATTAATTCTATCAGCAAGGAGGGGAATCATTTATTTGTGTGGTGTATGTACACACACATGCATGCACACACACACACACACACACACACCAGTGTTGGGTTTTTCCCGGTTCGGACCAGGTTGTCCGAACCGGTAGCGATCTGCTGGTGACTTCATGATGGTGTCATGGATCCAGTTCAGTCGGTGACCACCCATGTGCAGTGCTAACTTTTTTTGAGAGGAATTTTTTTCCAAATTTTTAAAGTTTTTTCCTCTGCTGCTTCTTGAAAAAGGGTCCTCCCTCTCCCCTCCTCAGCTGTGTTTTGGGCTGATTATAGCTACTGAGCATGTGCAGAAGCAGAATTGTACAAGCGTGTGCGCACAAAACATTGTGATGCGAACAATGGAGAAGGTAAGTGGAACTCACCCCTGGCACACACAAAAAGCAAAAAAGAGCCAGAGCAACATCAACATAGTCACATACCTATATACATATCTACCTCTAGTGGTCTTTCTGCTTTTAATGTGTTGTTTTTGTTGTAATTCTATTGTTTGCTTCTCTTATCGGTTTTATCTATAATTTGTGGGCACTTTTCTCAAGCTTTTAGCATAAGACATTGTGTTCCTAAACTTCTTGCAATATGTGCTGTACAGTGCACCTATTCGGTGGGAAACCACAACTTTTGAGAAGGTTGGGTAGATGAGATTTGAATTCAACATATCTGGAAGTACTAGTTTGGAAAAGGCTGTTGCAGTTCAAGAGCTTAATTTTTCAAGATTAATTTAATCTTGAAATAAGAAGCATATAATGTGTTTCTGGATAAAAAAAAAAACCCTAAACTATTGCCCTAAACTTTAAACTATTTTTTTTTTGCATAGTTGAGCTATTTGCACTTCCATAATTTGCCCCTTTTTCTGAATAGTTCAATTTGTATCCTTCATATAATCACTAATAATTTAGTATCAATATAATTGAGTTTTCATTTTAAATTAAGCTACATCTCAAAATCTATTTAACTGTAATTTTAGAATTATTCACAGTACTTGTATTAGTATGAAAATGTTTAGAAATAAGCACCTTTTAAAGAAGTATGGAAAAGCATTATATTATTTCAAGGTAAATAAAAATCAAACAAACAAAATATAAAAGGATACAATAATTTGGCCAGTTGAAACAAAGAGTTTCATTGTTCAACTTCTAGTTACTGGATCTTTTTTATTTTTACTGCACTAAACATCTGTATTAGTAATCAAAATACAACAAACTAAATAACCACTTTCTTTCTAACTTAGAAGTAATACTACTGAGAAAAAGACAATGACTTAAGAAAAATACCTACTATGAAAATCCAATTCCCAGCTAAGCAACACTTGAAGCAATAATTATTTTTTAAATTTCAACTCCTTTAAAGCAGTTTGGTCTCCCACGCTCTGTCATGGAGTGAGTAAGACAAAATGACACATTCTGAAACTATTCACTAAAGCTCCCATTTCTCTAAGAAGTAAAGTTAAAATTAAATTAAACTGTCTCTGAAATGTTCAAAACAGGATTATAAAAGTGAATGCAGTTAAATTCACAGCAAACTAACCCAGAAATTGTGGTATTCGACAATCTGATTTCTTTTTCTTTGTTGCTGAGTTTAGGAAAGGTGATTTAAAAAAAAAAAAAATCTTGTGATTATTACTAATGAAAGATTAGCAGTCTGTCAAGGCAAAATTAACTAAATGACAAACTTCATAAATATATGCATGCATTTGAAGGTGCAAATTGAAGTACAGAAGGGCTAAGCTACTGTAACTATGCATACATTTTATCTACTCATGCCTCAAAAATAAATACAAGCAATGTAATATATACACCTCAAAGTTTCTTCTGTTGCTGATATTAACTACTTAGCCAAAGCCTATTTTTCTTTTGTGACCAATAAGCCAGGGAAACAAAGGATTTATCTATACAATTATAATACAATGAAAATAAATGTGGCATTGCCATAGTTAAATAAACAGAAGTTAGGCTACTAAGTGCCCCTAGCAAACTACATTCATGAAGTAATAAAATCAACAGTAGTGACTGCAGAGACAAAGTCCCAAAGTTTAAAGTGAAAGCGGTAGTATCTTTATCTTTATATATTTCTGAGTTCTTCCATCCTTTTTTGAACAACCCACATTATTAAAATTGCGAAACACGGTGTAGCTAATATAAATTGTTTTGACTCATTTGTTTCTTAAAACGTGTACTGCAAATGTGAATGTATTACTTTGCACATACTGTATACAATTTACCCATCCCCATTCTTTGTAAGAACAGAACTCGGTATGACTGCATAATCATTATGTATAAAATGCTCTCCTGTCAACCTGAAATGCTCCAGAAAAATTTCAACACTTTGAAGTACAAGGAGATAATAATAAATAGCTGTGCTATAAACTGCAAATGATTGAAGTTTATTTTTCTAGTCAATATCAATTTCCAATTAAAATATTATTCCATTTTTCAGAATACGCCTAGGAAACAGCTAAATTCAGGACAGTAACAAGGAACAATTTTATTAATTGCTTATTTAGAGTAACTATTTTTAAAAAGTTAAAACATCAGAGATTTCTGAACGTTGTTATATTAGTAAATCACACATAATAATTGATACATAAAAAACATATGAATATTAGATGATTAGCCTAAATAGTATAAACACCCCTGATTATCCTTGGTCTTACCTAATCTCTACTGAACTCAAAAGTTTTACTTCTGAATAGCAATGTCTAGGAATGCACTATTATACACATGAATTTTTAATAAGTCACCCCTGAATATGTTTAAAACCAGTATTTTTGATGCATTAAGCATCCCATGTTACATGAGAGAAGAATCCCCTTTTTAGATATAGTTTACAAAATATGGCATTTGGTCACTGTAATCTGAATAGGTTTTTTTTTTTACTATATTCATTTAATCATATAGTTTTATATAAAATTGCTTGATTAGAAAAACAAAATCAGAAGAGATAATTCTAGCTATATGGATATCAATTATAATATCCTGGTTTCAACAATAAGCCCTAGAAAGTTTTAATCAAAGGCTGATTCAAAATAAAGATTACAGGCACATTAAATTAACTAAATTTAGTTTCCATTAAAATTACAGCTATCATCACACTAAATTCAATTAAGCTTATATTTACAGGATTTTGTCCAAATCTAGACACAAACACATTAAGGAGAAAACAATAGTAATAAACTAAGCATTTTCATACATACATGTACAATAACGACCCCAAGTAGACATATCAGTGAAGTTTTCTCTTAAGTAAATTTGCTTAAGTTTATAGTAGGCAGTTTCAAAGTATATAGATATAATCCATCCTTTATTTGCTTCTAATACTTGCATTTTTAGATTTCCTAAACAATCAATTATATTAACCACACGATAGCAGGATATATGAAATGTAATGTGGATATAACAAATATATAATAATAAATTTGTTAAATTATTATGTAATATAATATATATTAACAAAAAGTAATCTCTTTTCCAATCTCTTTAAAATACTATCTGACTTCAGTCAACACTCAACCACCTTCAATTCACATTGTAAGAAAGATCGAGGATTTGTAAGTGGAATACCATTTCTAAAAATGAAAGCTAATTGCAATATCAAATATATATATATATGTAAAAGCTTTTCTAGTAAGCCAAGTTTCATTTTTGCGTACATTTGGAAAACAGAGCAGTTGCATGAAGTTATATTGAAAAAGTACAGTATTCTAAAAAATTTCTTACTCACTTCTGTAACTTTAAAGTATATGCTGTACAGACCTTACTCATTCTTTACCACACAAACCTTGTGTGTGGTAGACCACTACTTTGTCTATTTATTATCTAATAGTAGACAGTGAACTTCTGTTAATGTGCTAAAGACCCTATGAGTTTAAAAAACAGATTAACAGATAATATACTGTATATTTGGCTATACCAAATATGAATAAAGTGACTACAGAATAAATATTTGGAGAAGAGAAGTTCATATTCAGTCTTGCAATGAATGCCAACGATGGTTGGCAGTTATTTATTATCTATTAGAGCTGATATACTGATTCATTTCAGCTTCGGGCAGACTCTACAAAATTTTGCTCATGAAAGCTTCTCACCTTTTAATCAAGATATATGAGGCTAATCTGGAAGTCAAGAAAATATAATTTGCTTCAAGTGCAATTTCTGTGAGTAACTTATTTTTAAATCTGTTGTTGAACAACTGTCAAATAATGCATGGGTTGTCAATCTTTTAATCAAAGATAGCTGAAAACAAAACTGAGAAAAACATCTTGTGGCTTGACTAGTTATATTAAATTTCTTTCTTTCAAAAACATTTGTGTTTTAATGAACAGTAGCCTTTTAGAGCATATGCTATATGTACCTGACATTTAAAACGGCACACCCAAGTGCCTATATTTATCTTTAGATGAAACCTCACTTCGAGCTCCTGCCAGTTTCAAATTTAGAATAGCCTCTACATTACCCCACTGAAATGAAAAAAGTGAAGGAAAGAGAGAAGGGAAAAAAGTCCTCTAAATCTCTATTTAGTGCAAAAAAGGCTTGTCAGCTGTTTGTTTTTTAATTTGAAGCAAAGATGTAAAAATACTGTTTGTTTGTTTGTTAACTGCCATTTCTGGAATGTAATATTATATTCAGATGAACAAACTGTATTGTGTTGTACCTGCAACAAATAAAGATGGTCTTGGCAGTTGGGACTTTATTGTACTAAAATAGTCTAACCAAGTGGTTCTCAATCTAGAGGTCGGGACCCCTTTGGGGATCGAAAGACCATTTCAGAGAGGTTGCCTAAGACCATGGGAAAAGACAAATTTCCCATGGTGTTAGGAACTAAAGCTTCTATTCTGGCGCCTTGGAACATATTTTTACAATCTGACCAATCAGGTGTTTTCAATGCGGGGGGCCCTCTGACCTTCCTGCCAATCAGCTTAAAACTCTGCTGGGAGAATTGGTGCTAGACTTATGGTTGGGGATCACCACAACATGTGGAACTGTATTAAGGGGTCACAGTATTAGAAAGGTTGAAAACCACTGGTCTAGCCCTTCATCCACTTCTGAGTTCTACAGCATAAAAAACTGGCACCAGATTAGAGATAAAATATTCACATTAGTCTTTGAGTTGTTAATAAACCAATCTTTTTCTATCAGAAGCCTAAGATTATGTTTGATTAATGTAACAACTATTATAATTATTATCATTGCTGTTTGAATTATACCCAGAGGTGACACTGTTCTTGTATTGACATTGATATATTAAAAAAAATCCAATAAAACTTTTAAAAAATTATTTACCTCAATGATCTAAAATATACACCACAAATACATACTATGGATAATAGGCTACTTTCAGCTTATTTGGAATTTAACTCCTTTTATCACAAACTCTAAGATGACATAATTTTAGGATTTATCTCCAGTTCTTTCGTAACACAGCCTCATATATTACAAATACAACTATTACATTAATACAAATGTCATATTACATTCTAGATGCCTGCCATTAGGAAGGGATGGATCAGGCTATCTTTGCGTGTCATTCATACAATTTAGAAAATCCTCAAAAATTGTTGACAAAAATTGAAATAATACATTTAATGCAGTTTCACAAGATCTTTAGATATATTTTCTTTCCTCTGCATTTTAAAATATATTTTCTCCAATACATGTTTGTTATCTTTGAGGGGTAGGGGGGAAACTGTACCTCAAAATTCACATTTTCTAAGTTTAAGAAAATGGCATTCTAATCTGCTCTATTAATATAAGAAGTACCAATTAGACCAGTTTTCCTCAAACTGCAAACTTAATAAAATTAGACAAACCATTCTTAAATATTCCATGCAGATATAACAGGATAAAAGAGAGAAAACATTATGACGTTCTAAAATGTGGCAAATATACTGAATTCAAACACATTTAATAAGAATTTAGATAATTGAAAATCTTAGTAATAAGTAAAACAGTATAACTGAAACAATGCCTTAAAATGAAAGATGAAATATACTGTATATCTCTTCTAAAAACTCACTTAGAAAAAAATATAACATCTCACTTGGACAGATATATATGCAGTTTTGGTGGTGTTCCCATTATCCTTCTATAAACTTTAGTGTAGGACAAAAAGGATATAGATCAAATCTATTTTGGAAAGTGAGAGGTTATTTCTTCTAAAGAATGCTTTGACCTTTGCTTAGTAGAATTAGTTATAGACACCACAAAAGAAACAAGTAAATAATAAATACTTTTCACTGGCATTTGTTCTGTGTACTAATATTCTCTGTGTCTAAAAATATTCTGATACAAAGCATTGTAAGTGTAGGAAGTCAAAGCAGGGGTCAAATGCTACCGTTTTGGGCCTACTGGTAGTAGGGGGTGCCAGTAGCTTGAAAAACTGATGGTGGCGACAGCACGAGGCTCCATCCACCCGCCTGGATGCAGCCATTTTCTTTTTTTAACCCTCTGCACATGCGCAAAGTGTTTTGTGCATTCGCTCACGAGAGAACCAATAGAAAAGGTAAGTAGATTTCACTGCTGAGTCAAAGTAAACACAGAGTCATTTGCACAATTACCAAAAGCTTGGATGGGCCTCTAAATTGATAAGCCACACGGAATTGCTTGACTACGAGATGGGCATATAAATTTAATTATATGGGTTAGGGGGAGCTTCTATTCATTCCATAAGCTAACTGTATTAATGAAATTATCTCATTGGGCTTAGAAACCATCTAAATAAAGTTTAAGATTGGGATAGATAACTAGAGGGATATTCATACAAAATTTGCTTGAAAAATATCAATTTCAAGCAATTTATTTCTCTCTCTGTCCACTTCTTTAACGAAAATAAAGTTAAAAATAGCAAGCCTCCTCTGAAAAAACAATTGCTGCCAACCTGACTTCCATTGAGGACCTGTATGTTGCATGAGCCAAAAAGAGGGCAGTGGAAATATTTACTGACCCCTCGCATCCTGGACATAAACTGTTTCAACTCCTACACTCAAAAAGTCGCTACAGAGCACTGCACACCAAGACAACTAGACACAAAAACAGTTTTTTCCCAAACACTATCACTCTGCTAAACAAATAACTCCCTCAACACTGTCAAACTATTTACTAACCCTGCACTTGTATCACTATTACTACTAGTTTTTTTCTATCATTCCTATCACCCATTTCCTCCCACTTATAACTGTATGACTGTAACTTTTTTGCTGGTATCTTTAAGATTCTTATTAATATTGATTGTTTCCTCATTGCTTATTTGACCCCTGTGACAATCATTAAGTGTTGTACCTCACGATTCTTAACAAATATATCTTTTTCTTTTACGTACACTTTATGTATTTTTCTTTTATGTACACTGAGAGCATATGCACCAAAGAGAAATTACTTGTGTGTGCAATCACACTTGGTCAATAAAGAATTCTATTCTATTCTATTCTATCCTCCTCCACTCCCAGATATCAATTCTGGCAGCTCCAATAACATCACTGCATTATCACTATAACCTTACAGTTCTTGGAAGCTAGAAGAATAACACACTAATAAATGTATGCCCTTTGATAAATTTATGGACAGGACATTGTCAGAATAAAGGTTTTAATATGCTGCCACAAGATTCAGGAATACCTTATGTCAGTGATGGTGAACCTATGCCATGTGTGCCACAGGTGGCATGTGGAGCCAGCATGCTTGTGTGCACTGGCCAGGTGATTTTCGGCCTTCTTTTTCTTTCTCAGGAAAGCCTCCTGAACCCAGGGTATGGCAAAAAACAGCCCCCAAGAAATTCCAATAGGCCGATTGATCCGTTTATCACCATTCCTCCTGAAGTCTGGAAACTGTGAAAAACAGCCCAACCAAAAGCTAAAAGGGGTTTGCTCTTTTCCAGGCTTCAGGAAGCTTTTCTGAACCTTGGGGACAGTCCGGGGACTTCAGTGAGGCCTGTGTGCATGCATGGGGGGACAGCGTTGGGAGTTGTGTGCATGCGTGGGGGTTGTACACATATGCAGGGGGAAGGCATTGCATTATGGGTGTGGGCACATGCGCACACATGCGTACCCTTTTGGCACTCGAGCCAAAAATGGTTCACCATTACTGACTTATAAGAACATAAGAACATTATTGAATCAGGCCAAAGCCCATCAAGTGCAGCATTCTGTGTCACACAGTGGCCCACCAATTGTCCATGGGGATCTTGATCAGAAAGAGAAGGCAAAACCCCTCCCTTTCCCTTGATCCCCAACAAATGGTACTCAAGGGAATCCTGCCTGCCTCAACCAACATAGAGGCGGCACATGGACATCCGTTTCAATAACCACCGATAACTTGGCATCCATGAATCTGTCTAATCCTGCCTTGAAACTATCCAGGCTGACAACTATCACGACCTCTTCTGGAAGTGAATTCCATAAACCAACAACCCTCTGGGTGAAGAAATATTTCCCTTGATTTGTCCTCACTTTCTTACCTATGAGCTTTACGGAGTGCCCCCTCGTCCTAGTATTGTGTGATAGAGAAAAGAATGTTTCTCTATCTACCTTTTCTATCCCATGCATGATTGTATACACTTCAATCAAGTCACCCCTTAAATGCCATCTTTCAAGGCTGAAGAGACCAAGGCATTGCAGCCTGGTTTCACAAGGGAGGTGCTCCATGTAGTCATACTAGCTAATACTTTTGCTAATCCTGCATATTTTTTCAAACAACTAAAGAAAACCTCCAAAGTAAGAAGCTTTACGAACATTGAGATTTGCTGTGAGATTATGTATATGCATGTTGGTGGATCTGTTTCAATCAAAGAAACAATTCCTCTGGGGTAAGAAAAGAGTAGCAATGTGTTATGTATAACGGTATCTATCATTTGGTTTTGTTTTCAAATAAAATTTATTTTAAAAATAAAAAAAACTGTAAGCCAATTCTGTGAAGGCTACATTTTTGGATGATTGGTTTAAAGATTAAACATCTAGGCTCAATGTTTAAATATAAAGAACAAAAATGACTAGGCATGTCTTACTACACCCACACATGTGTGACATTTTCTTCTTTCACCTTATCAATAAACTGCCCTAGTTTCTCTTTCCTTTGTGAAATTCCAAATCTCTACAATTTCTATTCCATTCTGAAGAATAGCTGAAAGATTATTAACATGAAAAAAAAAATTATGTGGGAGGGATGAGTGATTTTGAAAGGCAATGGTATAAACACTGCCTTATCGGAGTGGGAAGTTAAAACAAACAGGTCTGTTGAAGACAGTAAATATCACTGTCCTAAAAACTTTTGGCAATGTAGTTAAAGTTTCTTTTCATAGGCAATTTTATTGTCTAATAGAAAGATCTGGAATGCTTGTTAACATATTCCCTCATGTGTTTCCTCACCGAATTCTAATTGTTCCAAAATGTATTCATTTTCTTTTATCCATGTTTTGGCAACCTTTTGCTGAGATATATGACAGTATATAAAGCAGAAGTACAACCTTTAGGAATCTCCTCCTCCTGCCTTGCAATCCACTGGGGATTCTGAGAAACCCCATTCTGTCATCTACCACAAACATTCGGTTTCTGCTTAGACCGAACTCTTTGAAGAAGCGAATGCTGATCTTCGCATGGATTCGCACTGCAGCTGATTAACACGGCACTTCAGAGGCAGTTTAATGAATTCATCTCATTAAAGCAAGTGTGTTTGGGGGCTGGTTGACTTTTCCTAAAATGTCTTATGATTTATGTAGCAGCAAATTATACAATGATAAATGTGCCACAGTAAAGAGGTGGTGTGTCTCCCACCAGTAAAATTCACTTTATTTTAATACCAACTTTTGTGTATGCATTACTGCAGTTTCTTTCTTAAGTGGTAAAAAGTTCTCGGTACAAAGTTTGTGCATTGTAGTTATCACTACTGTACATTCATTCATTCATTTATTATTATTTATTATTTATTTGTTTGTTTGTTTGTTTATTTATTGGATTTGTATGCCGCCCCTCTCTGGAGACTTGGGGCGGCTAACAGCAATAATAAAACAGCATATAATAATAATCCAATACTAAAAACCCATTATTATAAAAACCAAACATACATACAGACATACCATGCATAAAATTGTAAAGGCCTAGGGGGAAAGAGTATCTCAATTCCCCCATGCCTGGCGGCAGAGGTGGGTTTTAAGCAGCTTACGAAAGGCAAGGAGGGTGGGGAGAATTCTAATCTCTGGGGGGAGTTGGTTCCAGAGGGCTGGGGCCACCACAGAGAAGGCTCTTCCCCTGGGTCCCGCCAAGCGACATTGTTTAGTTGACGGGACCCGGAGAAGACCCACTCTGTGGGACCTAACTGGTCGCTGGGATTCGTGCAGCAGAAGGTGGTCCCTATCTTAAGTGTTCAGAGGCTCCTCAAAAATACTCAGAATACTAAGGCGATACCAAAAAAACCACAAAAGGAAGATAAACCATCAATTCTGATGAAAAGTAAGAAAATAATCAAATTAACTGCATCCTAGAAAATCAATTTAACAGCTCAATCTAGTATAAATGCAAGTTTATACAGAAAAAAAAATCAATGACTGACAGTCCTCCAAAAACAGAGTTTAAGTTTAAGGCAGCAAATTAGCAGCGTTAAAAGAGGAAGCAGCAACTTGCAATATAAAACACACACTGTGTGGCCTGGGAGAGAAATCATGGGAGTTGCTACTGGTGATTGCTTGAGAAGGCTGCTGTAACCTATTCTTAGAAGCGGGAGAAAGGATGGGTTGTTGTTAGAGACAATTAAGTAATAATCTTGACATTTATTATAAACCATCTCAATTCAGTGGTCTTTATGTGCCAAACTTGGTGTCGTTTCTATTCTTTGTTTTAATGTGCAGTCAGGCGGTAGGGAAAGCAAGTAGGATGCTTGGCTGCATAGCTAGAGGTATAACAAGCAGGAAGAGGGAGATTATGATCCTGCTATATAGAGCGCTGGTGGTGAGACCACATTTGGAATACTATGTTCAGTTCTGGAGACCTCACCTACAAAAAGATATTGACAAAATTGAACGGGTCCAAAGACAGGCTACAAGAATGGTGGAAGGTCTTAAGCATAAAACGTATCAGGAAAGACTTAATGAACTCAATCTGTATAGTCTGGAGGACAAAAGGAAAAGGGGGGACATGATCGAAACATTTAAATATATTAAAGGGTTAAATAAGGTCCAGGAGGGAAGTGTTTTTAATAGGAAAGTGAACACAAGAAGAAGGGGACACAATCTGAAGTTAGTTGAGGGAAAGATCAAAAGCAACATGAGAAAATATTATTTTACTGAAAGAGTAGTAGATCCTTGGAACAAACTTCCAGCAGACGTGGTAGATAAATCCACAGTAACTGAATTTAAACATGCCTGGGATAAACATATATCCATCCTAAGATAAAATACAGAAAATAGTATAAGGGCAGACTAGATGGACCATGAGGTCTTTTTCTGCAGTCAGACTTCTATGTATCTATGTTGTGCGCAGATTGGTTTTGTAGAGCAGTGTTTCCCAACCTTGGCCACTTGAAGATATTTGGACTTCAACTTCCAGAATTCCCCAGCCAGCGAATGCTGGCTGGGGAATTCTGGGAGTTGAAGTCCAGATATCTTCAAGTGGCCAAGGTTGGGAAACACTGTTCTAGAGTAAAACCATGGCCCTGCAATGTGCTCCACGCACTTTCCTTTCCTCAGTGTGCATTGCAATCCAGACTGACTGTAAGGCATTCAGAAAAAGGAAGCGGATGATGGGAAAAGGTGCTTTGCTTTCTAGATAAACACAAATCACTTGAGGGCAAAAGGAGGGAGGGAGGAAAGGGTGGGTGGAGAACCCCAAAGGCAGAGGGTAGTCAGCACAGCAGTTCTATATTTTCTTGAATTTTGACTGTATTTCAGAGGCAGAGGATATTCTATACCAGTGATTCTCAACCTTTCTAATGCCGCGACCCCTTAATACAATTCCTCATGTTCTGGTGACCCCCAACCATAGGTCTAGTGCCAATTCTCCCAACAGAGCTTTAAACTGATTGGCAGGAAGGTCAGAGGGACACCCCCACTCTACATGCCTGATTGGTCGAACTGTAAAAATGTGTGCCAAGGCGTCAGAAGAGAAGCTTTAGTTCCTAACACCATGGAAAATTTGTCTTTTCCCATGGACTTAGGTGACCCCTGTGAAACGGTCATTCAACCCCAAAGTAGTCCCGACCCCTAGGTTGAGACCCACTGTTTTATACACCTTGGATGAGGGAAGCTTTGTGTATTGGGCATGGTTTGTCCACTTTTTGTGTGAGTTTTAGAGAGAGAGCATGAAGACATAATTGTCTGGGCTTTGGAGAGTATGTCTTTGGTATGTCTAAATGTGTTTCCCTAACTCATAAAAAGAAATGTGGGGAGGTGTTTTTCATGTTTTGGAGATAAGCAATAAGTTTCTGTAAGCATCAGCAAAAAAATATTGTCATTTTTTTTTTTTTGAAAATGGGTAATTCGTTGAGCAGAATGAGGTCAAATCTGTGGTCTGGCATTTGGAACATTAAAGTCAATCTCCACCTTGTATCATTCTGCTAGTCAGTTTTCATGGCTGGCAGCCACTTTTAAAATTGCCACAATAGTGTATCAAATTATCTATTAGTTCACGGGTCTAACAAATGTGGCTATGTGCATTAAAGAAATACTAATGTAAGCTGTTCCAAATAGCAAAATCTACCAGCTTTCTATTTTAATGTGAGTTCTGTATTTAAAAGTCCAAGGCAGGGGTCCCCAAACTTGGCCACTTGAAGATTTGTGGACTTCAACTCTCAGAATTCTCCAGCCAGCATAGCTGGCTGGAGAATTCTGGGAATTGAAGTCCACAAGTCTTCAAGTGGCCAAGTTTGAGGACCTCTGGTCCAAGGTGTCCTCAAACATTCAGATTTTGGAATGTCTGTTGGGTTAAGTTGGGAGAGAAATGGCATTTCCAAAGCAACAAGGAAGGAAGAAGCTTGTTCAGTTAAAGCTATTTAGAGGAATTTTCTCATACATGCTTCTTTTCACAGCTTCTATGTGGTTGACCTGAAGTATGGTATTTTTGTTAGCAGATAATCCAGCAAAGGAAGAATCAAGATGAATAACTACAACACGCCCTCAACAACTCCTAGTCAAGTATTATTTGTGTGCTGTGACAATGCCACTACTGAAGTGCAAATTTTAACTCCAGGATTCACTCGTTTTGAAAAGCAAGTTTCTACGTCTTGTCACTAAATTAATATATGTTTGAAAGAAAGTGTTGAAGTATTCAAAGTCAAAGAGATGCTTGAATAAAATTCCCATTGCAGAATGAAGAGATTCTGTGCCTTGATTCATAGCTCTTGTTTCATCTTCATAGTTACCAAATTCAGAAAAAAATAATGCAAAAATAATGACAAAAATATAGAATGCGTAGAATTTTTTTTTTTTTTGCAGCATGCACACAAACACATGTATGGTAATTCTTGTACAAGTTAGATTAATCTTAGAACACCATTCCAGGATGTGTATAGATATACAGTCACCTCTCTTACTCAGAATAGAATAGAATAGAATAGAATAGAATAGAATACTTCATTGGCCAAGTGTGATTGGGCACACAAGGAATTTGTCATTGGTGCATACGCTCTTACTTTATGCAAGTTCCAGGCCATCAATGTTTATCATACTAAATACAGTAGTATCTCTACTTAAGAACGCCTCTACTTAAGAACCATTTTCTACTTAAGAACCCGAGCCCGGAAAAATTTCCCAGGAAATTTGAGAGTGGCACGAAGGCTTGGCCAGTTTCCTGCCATTCCCCCTTTAATCCCGGCCATCTCGGGCTTTTCTGGGCTGCCAGAGGAGCCTTTCAGTGGTGCTCCCTCTCTCACCCGCCTGGGTTTCTCTCTCTGGCGCAGCCTTGCACTGGGTGTACGGGAGGCACGTACTCCTCCTCGCCGCCTCAGAGTCCCTCTTTTTGTTTTTTTTAAAGCCTGAAAGTTTTGGATTTTTTTTATTCCCCTCACCTCACCTTCTTCCTTCGGCAGCAACTGTCCTCCTCCTCTTCTTCTTCTTCCTCCTCCTCCCACCCAAATTCCGAGCTTTTATTTCTTTCCTAATGGGTTTGCATGCATTATTTACTTTTACATTGATTCCTGTGGGAAAAACCGCTTCTACTTACAAACTTTTATACTTAAGAACCTGGTCACAGAACGAATTAAGTTCTTAAGTAGATGTACCACTGTATATATATTTCCACTAATCTACAAGAATAATTTCTTCAAAAATGTCACTAAAGGATCAGACCAACAGAACATTGCATTAAGATACCGTACAGCCCTCAAAAACAGATCCCCTAATAGTTTCCATAGTTCTTTCACTTAGCATTCTTCAAATAAAAATTGTTTAATGAAGAAAGCCTAAATTGTAAAGACTGAAATAGAAACCCTAATATGGTCTCTTTAATTCTAAGGCATCAATAAGTAACTGCTATGATGTGCCATCAAGCTGGTGTTAGTTGACCCATAGCAACTACACAGAATTTCTGCAGGCGTATTTATTTCCAATCTGGTCTTTCAGGTTTTCCAACGGTGCACCCATTGCTGCTGATGGGATTAAGATTAAAAATGACGTTGATTGCAATGATTATAGAGCCTTAAAGCAAATCTGTATCACTGTCATAAGATTCCTTTGCACCTTTCTAAAAATTCTGTTCTGCTTTGAATTGTTGCACCCTTTTAACTGCATCAATAAACATCCTTCTTGTTTTAGAAGATAAGAAAACGGGGAATTTTTTTTGTGTTTACAATATTCTTGACAAGAAAACACAAAAGGTCATCCAGATAACAATATACAAGACAGCTAATAGTGAAATCTGTGAAGCATGTGCCTTAGAAGTATCCGTGATTTAGCACTTTCAGGGTGGTTTTTCATTCTGAATAAATACAAATCATCTGATTTTCTTAACAAACACACACTGAATAATATAGATACTGCAAAGGAGAGGGGGACCTTTTACCGAGGAAATTATAAGGAAAACACAATTATAATTTATTGAAGAAATGTTACAAGAAAATTCCCTTTTACAGAAATTTGCCAGATTGCACATTTGTTTTGTGAATTCATAACTGGTGCAATTGCATTTTTTGCTTCAACTATCTTCTCTTCTGGTGGATAAAACAAGGCATGCCTCGAAGATCATGAAAGGGGGAGCACAAATAGCTGGAGGGAGTAGGATGCAGAAAACCCCCCACCACTTTCTACAGCACCGCTACTAATATGAAGTTACATGTGGAATATCTGAGTGGCACCCTGTTAATTCCGTTAGTACATTCCAACCACAGGGGGCTCTAAGAACTATGAATCTGGGAGATTGCAAATGATAAGAAGGCAATATGTTCTTCTATGAAATTTTATCAAGGTAGCAGAACACCAATGCAATGAAGGTTTCATCTGAAAATACCACTATCCACCCCTTTTTCTTTTGTTTTATAAAACAACTATAAAACACACTCTTCCAAGAAAGCAGTATGTTGTGCAACAGGCATATATGGGAGGTGTTTAATAGCATTCACTCTAAAACAGAGAGCAGCAGCTCTACATTATAAGTTGATGATTCCAGTATATGTTTATTTTCTGCTCAAACTACAAATCACTCTGTGCTATACATTTACATACATACTATGCTGATAGTATCTTTTCGTTTGCTCAACAACAAGCAATAGAGAGAAAGGGACAATCAATTACATCCTATCCCAATATAGGATGTAAAATATTTAGTTCCAAACAATAAATAACTTAAAATTTATGATTATACTGTAATGCAAAGTAAGAAAATGTTCATTTAACAAAATTATAAAATTATGCTTAAAATGTTCAATAATATTTATACTTTTTTCCTGGACATTATTTAGATAAGTGGCCAGCTGAAAATATCAGGCAGTAGACTCCTAGGGAAGTAAAGAAAATCAAAACCAAACTATGGAGACCAACAACTCCTGCATGTTTGCCAAACAACAACAACAACAAAAACCTTTCTCGGAGATGAGCTTCACCCTCAGGCAACATTTATTCATTTATTGGATTTGTATGCCGCCCTTCTATCTGCAACATATATTGCAGATATACCAATAGCAATACCATGTAGACTTATATATGGTTGCATACTCTCACATACTTCCCCACAATATGAGTCCTGCCTCACACTTACAGGACTCTCTGGGAGGTTTACAATGTCAGCATTATTTGCATATTGTTCCCAACAATCTGGGTCCTCATTTACCAATCTCAGAAGGATAGAAGGCTGAATCAACCTTGAACCCCATTAGGATCCAACAATAGGCTTGGCCAGAGTTTGCCTGCAATTCTGCACTTAACTACTGTGCAACCAGAGCTCCTGAGTATCAGATATACAGTGGTACCTCTACTTACGAACTTAATTCATTCCATAACCAGGTTTTTAAGTAGAAAAGTTTGTAAGAAGAAGCAATTTTTCCCATAGGAATCAATGTAAAAGCAAATAATGTGTGTGATTGGGGAAACCACAGGGAGGATGGAGGCCATGTTTCCTCCCAGGAGATTTTTAGAGAAGCCCCACAGAGGCTTCTCCCCGCCCTTTCCGGCTCTGTTTCCTCTCAGGGGATACACTCCAGGACTAGGGAGGTATTAATACCACTCTATAATGCCCTGATCAGACCACTCCTGGAGTATTGCATTCAGTTCTGGTCATCACACTTCAAAAGAGACATAGAAACTCTAGAAAAGGTACAGAAAAGAGCAACCGAAATGATAAGGGGACTAGAAACCAAGCCATATAAAGAGAGGTTGCTGGAACTGGGCATGGATAGTCTAGTGAAAGGAAGGGCCAGGGGGGACATGATAGCAATATACAGGTACTTGAGGGGTTGCCACAGCAGGAGGGGATCACACTATTTTCCAGGGCACCACAGGGCCAGACAAGGAACAATGGATGGAAGGAGAGATTCAATCTGGACATAAGGAAGAACTTCCTGACAGTCAGAGCACTCAACCAGTGGAACGGCCTGCCAGCAGAGGTTGTGTGAATGCTGCAACTCTGGATATTTTCAAGAGGAGATTGGACTGCCATCTGGCTGGGGAGCTGTGGGATTTCCTGCTTGAGCAGGGGGTTGGACTTGATGACCTGCAGAGTCCCTTTCAACTCTAATTAATTAATTAATTAATTAATTAATTAATTAATTAATCAGTCAGTCAATCAATCAATCAACCAAACACTTATGGAATCTTTGCATGTCTATGAAGCTGAATTTTGGATACTTAATATGATAAAAATAATATATGAAGATTATAAAGCATGTGTGAGAATAAATGGAATGCATAATGTACCAACTGCCCCCAGAAATCAGAGTTGCCCCCACTCTTCTTGCCTTTCGTAAGCTCCTTAAAACCCACCTTTGTCGTCAGACATGGGGGAATTGAGATATTCTCTTCCCCCTAGGCTTATAAAATTTATGCATGATATGTCTGTATGTATGATTGGTTTCTTAAATTGGGGTTTTTTAAATTACTTTTAATATTAGATTTGTTCATATTGTCTTTTTACTGTTGTTAGCCGCCCCGAGTCTACGGAGAGGGGCGGCATACAAATCTAATAAATAAATAAATAATAAATAAATAATTAGGTTCATCGCTGGAACAAGACAAGAATATATGATGTTCCCTTGAATCAGTGTTACAGACAACTGTATAAAGGATGTTTGGAGTGACATGATTATGGAAGGAGACTGGCAAAAAGCAAGCAAACAAACTTTTCCAAATAACCCCTTTTTCCCTTTCATTTTTAAAAAACATCTGAGGAAGATTGGTCTGATACAGAGAATAAATGAGGGCTGCATTGCAAATGATACAGGTGAAGAATGTGTGAATGAATCCCAGGAAGAAAAAAGACCAAAATGGGCAAGATGAGAAATGAGGATGCAATCCACTAAATGATGAAGGCACATGGTGCAAAGAAGGATGATTTAAAAAGATTGAAAGACAAGGGAAAATATAGTAAATTATTTTGACATGAATTCATTCAATTATTATTTATTTTTCTAATTCCATCTTTTATTGGCTCTGTATTTTTATGTCTTTTCCTTTGCATAAAGCTGCTTATATTGAAAGGGTTGTGTAATTATTATATATATTATGCATGTCTCTCTCTTTTGAAATGAAACTTTCTTGTCCTATGGCAATTCTAGCTTTTGCTAATATGCTAAAGCACATTGCATAAGCATTTTAGATTTTGTTTAATAACAAATTGATTAGGAAAGGTCAGATGGTTTAAAAGTCCACAAAGTGAAACAAAGCAACAACATATTCAAGAACCAACCTCCCAAGTCAATCCGTTTTATGGTATATTAGGCAAATGATAATCTACAATAGTTAAGGCTGGTTTAATATTATTGAAAAAGCAATAAAAAGAAAGGTAGCAACAATATTCATTATGTGACAATATGCTGCATTTCATGCCACAGGGTATGATATTTAACATTATATTATATTGAACTGATAGGTTAAAATTACATAAACTGCTAGAAAACAAGGTGGGAGAAAAATAAACAGCTTGTGGGGGTTTTTTAATGTGTAGAAAAAACACTCATCACAGCTGTCATACTATTAAGAGGCTAATTCAAAATTCTGAAATCATGAATACTTTTATGTACTTATTTATTTGTCAAGTGCAAGGAAACGGGACACGTGAAAAAAACGGCACAAATAAATGGATACAAAGAAGCAAAACATAGCCATAAACACATAAAATGAGTACATACAAATGGGCACAGTAGGACAGGGACAGTAAGCCTGCTGGTGCACTAATAATGTTGTTTTTACCATTGTTGTTAGTCACCCCGAGTCTGCGGAGAGGGGCGGCATATAAATCCAATAAATAAAATAAATAATACAATAATGAATGGAGACCTCACCTACAAAAAGATATTGACAAAATTGAACGGGTCCAAAGACGGGCTACAAGAATGGTGGAAGGTCTTAAGCATAAAACGTATCAGGAAAGACTTCATGAACTCAATCTGTATAGTCTGGACTCTGGAGGACAGAAAGAAAAGGGGGGACATGATCGAAACATTTAAATATGTCAAAGGGTTAAATAAGGTTCAGGAGGGAAGTGTTTTTAATAGGAAAGTGAACACAAGAACAAGGGGACACAATCTGAAGTTAGTTGGGGGAAAGATCAAAAGCAACATGAGAAAATATTATTTTACTGAAAGAGTAGTAGATCCTTGGAACAAACTTCCAGCAGATGTGGTTGGTAAATCCACAGTAACTGAATTTAAACATGCCTGGGATAAACATAGATCCATCCTAAGATAAAATACAGAAAATAGTATAAGGGCAGACTAGATGGACCATGAGGTCTTTTTCTGCCATCAGTCTTCTATGTTTCTATGTTTCTAATGCTTTAGTTTGACTGTTGAATGGATGGTATTGATAGTTTTTTAATTAGAATTTTAAGATTGTTTTTTTAAAGTATTAATTGGATTGCTATTATAGTTTCTTGTTTTTCTGTACATGCTGTGAGCCGCCCCGAGTCCTCGGAGAGGGGCGGCATACAAATCCAATCCAATCCAATCCAATCCAATCAATAATGTTGACTGTTTGTCTGGAACTTTCAGTTTATAAAACAATTTACAAAATTAAATATGTACAGTATTCTCTTTTAAGAAACAACCAGCAAAGCCAAACCAAAAAGGAAACAAAAAGACCTGTATAAAGTTGCATTACGTATATGGGCACTGCGGTCCTTTTGAAATACGTATTGATAAAAGTAATATATAAAAACAACACTGAAAGCGAGATAACAAAAGCATGTTTCTTAATCATAGGCAAGATTCATCTTGCCATTATGATTCATGAAAGGAAGTCTATCAGACATGACTGTTCTTTTAATGGAATGTTGCAACAAGTGTTTCCTAAAAAAGAAGAAAAAATCCTTTGAAGTGACTATTTAAGAAGCATCTTTTCACAGGGACACTTCTTGTTTTTGTAAATTTGCAGCTATTTACAAAATGTTCAGGCCAGCATGTTTTTGTAAACGGGCAGGAAAACCTAAACATTCACTTTGGTGTTATAATAATACCACCTTAACATACACTTGTGCTAATCTTGTGAAACCCCATTCCGTGTAAGATTTCCTATAATGGACCTTCCTATAATTCAAAGTCTTCTGTAGAAGAATGTAAGTATATGCAAGTTTACATCTCCGTCATATTTAGAGCGCTCCGTTGAAAAAACAAGAACACAAATACAGTGATACCTTGTCTTACAAACTTAATTGGTTCCGGAACGAGGTTCTTAAGGTGAAAAGTTTGTAAGATGAAACAATGTTTCCCATAGGAATCAATGGAAAAGCAATTAATGCGTGCAAGCCCAAAATTCACCCCTTTTGCCAGCTGAAGCGCCTGTTTTTGCACTGCTGGGATTCCCCTGAGGCTCCCCTCCATGGGAAACTCCACCTCCGGACTTCTGTGTTTTTGTGATGCTGCAGGGGAATCCCAGCAGGGGAATCCCAGCAGCGCAAAAACAGGTGCTTTGCTGGCAACGGAAGTCCGGAGGTGGGGTTTCCCAGTGAGGGGAGCACCAGTGAAATCGCAGCATCGCAAAAACACTGAAGTCCTCAAAACCCCACCTCCGGACCTCTGTGATTTCACTGAGGCTCCCCTCGCTGGGAAACCCCACCTCTGGACTTCTGTTGCCAGTGAAGCGTCTGTTTTTGCGCTGCTGGGATTCCCCTGCAGCAGCACAAAAACACAGAGGTCCGGAGGTGGAGTTTCCCATGGAGGGGAGCCTCAGGGGAATCCCAGCAGTGCAAAAACGGGTGCTTCGCTGACAATGGAAGTCCGGAGGCGGGGCATCCCAGCGGCGGTGGTGGGTTTGTAAGGTCAAAATAGTTTGTAAGAAGAGGCAAAAAAATCTTAAGCCCCGGGTTTGTATCTTGAAAAGTTTGTATGACGAGGCGTTTGTAAGACGAGGTATCACTGTATCTACATGCATTTGTTTTCCTGCACATACTATAACAGTGATTGCGAACCTTTTTTGGCTCAGGGGCCAAAAGGGTGCGATTCCCAAATTCAATGTCTCTCGCCCACCCCGCATGTGCACAATCCCCCCACACTGCCTACCGCGCATGAGCACAGGCCTCACTGAAGCCTCCGGACTTCCAGTTGGCCCATTGGGCCATTTTTCGCTCTCCCCATGGTTCAAGAAATCCTGGGGACACGAAAACTGGCCCAACGGATGAACTGGAAATTTGGAAATGAAATGGATGTGAAGCTGCCCTAATACAGTGGTACCTCGGTACTCGAACGCTTCCTTTCTCGTACATTTCGGATAACGAACAAAATTTTCGGCAAAAATTTGCTTCGGTATCTGAACAAAAATTCAGATACCGAACAGCCAGAGAAAATTTTGTTCATTATCCGAAATGTAATCCCGGCAGCTTCAGGGGGCTGAGGAGCTCTCTAAGAGCTCCAAGCTGCAGGAAAGGTGGGGGCTGCTGCAATCTTGGCAGCTTCTGGGGGCTCCTTTCCTCATGGCTTCCTTTTATTACCTGTAAGCAGCTTCAAAAACTTTTTCCTTCCCTGTGGCTGCAACAGCGGCGATTTCCCTTCCAGTAGCAAGAGCTACTTCCAGTCACGTAATGAAGGGAAGCTGCTGGAGCGGCAGCAATTGCTGAGATGGCTCCGTCGGCTTCCCTTCATCACGTGACTTTCCCGGCGCTCTTGCTACTGGAAGGGAAATCGCCGCTGTTGCAGCCACAGGGAAGGAAAAAGTTTTTGAAGCTGTTTACAGGTAATAAAAGGAAGCAATGAGGAAAAGAGCCCCCAGAAGCTGCCAAGATTGCAGCAGCCCCCACCCTTCCTGCAGCTTGGAGCTCTTAGAGAGCTCCTCAGCCCCCTGAAGCTGCCGGGATGGCAGCTTCTGGGGGCTCCTTTCCTCATTGCTTCCAGCAGCCCCCACCTTTCCTGCAGCTTGGAGTAGCGAGTTTATTTATCCCATTGGAAATAAAGAAAATAGATTTAATTGGTTCCCAGCGAGTTAACAGGGGCTGGGAACCAATTAAATCCATTTCCATTATTTCCTATGGGATAAATAAATTCGGTACTCGACCAAATCAGTTCTCGACCACACTTCTGGAACGAATTGTGGTCGAGTACCGAGGTACCACTGTATTTACATTCATATAGTTGCAACCAGGCCTCGCATAACTTGGCCCATTTCTTCTGCAGCCAGCAAGGCATTCTTGAAGGCCTCTGTAGCTGATAACAGATCTCTGGATTGATCTGGGGCTCTGTTATCTGCTGCAGAGGCCTTTCCTAAAGACCTTTCTTGAAGACCTCTCTAGCTGATAACAGAGCTCTGGATTGATCTGGGGCTCTGTTATCTGCTGCAGAGGCCTTTCCCAAAGACCTTACTTGAAGGCTTCTCTAGCTGATAACAGAGCTCTGGATTGATCTGGGGCTCTGTTATCTGCTGCAGAGGCCTTTCCTGTGACATGTGTGCCATAATTTCACCATCACCGTACTATAATATTCAAAGCCAAAGAAATAAACAAAAACAAAATCAGCATAGAAAAAGATCTGGAAAATGTCTGGATTCTGTTCAGAAACTGCCCGTGTATCTATATATGGTTTAGAAGCTAAACCACAGTTTTAACATTACAAGTCAACCATTTTCATGTGGTTTGGGCCACTGATTCTCTGTTTTATGAGTTCATGTCCTCCTTTCATGATTCTATTCAAAGTTAACACTTTGCATTTAAATACTACTTGCTTGACTCAAAATATTTCATATACATTATCACGGTACTGTATTCCTATAGCCTGAATGACCCCACAAAGCACTTATGCTTTTAATAATTGGCTTATTGAAGACATGGGACAGAGGCTAAGGAACAGTGGCCTGCTTCAATTAACTCTGAGCTATGGAACTGGGTTATTTCCTGGATCAAAGTTTATTCTCTGCAGTTTCCCTAGTGCATTATAAGACAAATAAAACTGTTGCCACCTGACTTATTTTTGTCCTGCTTAATAAGCCTCATCTAACCTCCATTTGTGTTATGTGTTTATATGTACGTTGCAAGTACAGATGAGATCAAGTTTTGCCTCTACGTAATGTGGACCCTGTGAGTTTTCAAAAACCTTTGCCTGAACTTTGTCCTTAGACGGACTTTAGGCTACCTACAGATCTTACAGTTCTATTTCTGAGAAGCACGTAGTACCAGACACTGTGGGCACCGCCCAGGACAAATGTTCTATTTATACAGCTTAGGAGGCCCAAATAATTGCAAGGTCAAAATCTCATGTCAAAGCTGGTATTTTACAGCACTCTGCTAAGAGTTCACACCTTTCAAAACATGTGTCTGCAATAAATCATTTTTCTTTTACTGATTGAGGGGAACACAATCAGAAAACCAGATACATAGAAACATAGAAGACTGACGGCAGAAAAAGACCTCATAGTCCATCTAGTCTGCCCTTATACTATTTTCTGTATTTTATCTTAGGATGGATATATGTTTATCCCAGGCATGTTTAAATTCAGGTACTGTGGATTTACCAACCACGTCTGCTGGAAGTTTGTTCCAAGGATCTACTACTCTTTCAGTAAAATAATATTTTCTCATGTTGCCTTTGATCTTTCCCCCAACTAACTTCAGACTGTGTCCCCTTGTTCTTGTGTTCACTCTCCTATTAAAAACACTTCCCTCCTGAACACTATTTAACCCTTTAACATATTTAAATGTTTCGATCATGTCCCCCCTTTTCCTTCTGTCTTCCAGACTATACAGATTGAGTTCATTAAGTCTTTCCTGATACGTTTTATACTTAAGACCTTCCACCATTCTTCTAGCCCGTCTTTGGACCCGTTCAATTTTGTCAATATCTTTTTGTAGGTGAGATCTCCAGAACTGAACACAGTACTCCAAATGTGGTCTCACCAGCACTCTATATAAGGGGATCACAATCTCCGTCTTCCTGCTTGTTATACCTCTAGCTATGCAGCTAAGCATCCTACTTGCTTTTCCTACCGCCCGACCACACTGCTCACCCATTTTGAGACTGTCAGAAATCACTACCCCTAAATCCAGAAGAGAAGGATTTAGGGGTAGTGATTTCTGACAGTCTCAAAATGGGTGAGCAGTGTGGTCTGGCGGTAGGAAAAGCAGAGTAGGCAGAGCCAAGTTGTATACATAAAAAAATAGAACTGGATCTAATAGTCAAGCAGTAGGTTAGAAACCAGGAGGCTTGAGTTCTAGTCCCATTTTAGGCAGGAAAGTCAATTGGGTGATTTTGGGCTAGTCTTCTCTCTCATCCCAACCCACCTTACAAGGTGGTTATTATGGGGAGAACAGGAAGATTAAGGAATATTAGGCATGTTCACCACTTGACGTATTTATAAAAACAATAAAGGCAAGATAAGAAATAAACTTTCCTTATCCTTCCTTTGTGTGGGGAGACCCAGTATCTTTCTGCAAGAACAACAACAACAACAACAACAATAATGTAGCCCCATATAGAGAACATTACAATAATACTGTAACGCTCTCTACATGGGGCTACCTTTGAAAAGTGTTCAGAAACTTCAGATCATGCAGAATGCAGCGCGAGAGCAGTCATGGGCTTCCCAATGTATGCCCATGTTACACCAACACTCTACAGTCTGCATTGGTTGCCGATCAATTTCCAGTCACAATTCAAAGTGCTGGTTATGACCTATAAAGCCCTTCATGGCATTTGACCAGAATATCTCCGAGACCAGAATATGACCAGAATATCTCCGAGACCGCCTTCTGCTGCATGAATCCCAGCAACCGATTAGGTCTCCCAGAATGGGCTTTCTCCGGGTCCCGTCAACTAAACAATGTCGTTTGGCGGGCCCCAAGGGAAGAGCCTTCTCTGTGGCGGCCCCGAATCTCTGGAACCAGCTCCCCCCAGAGATTAGAACTGCTCCCACCCTCCTTGCCTTTCGTAAACTCCTCAAAACCCACCTTTGTTGTCAGGCATGGGGGAACTGAGATATCTCCCCCGGGCCTATACAATTTATGTATGGTATGTTTGTACGTACGTCTGCTTAATAATGGGGTTTTTTAAATATTTTAAATTGTAAATTATTAGATTCGTTATGAACTGTTTTATTGTGTTGTGAGCCGCCCTGAATCTACGGAGAGGGGCAGCATACAAATCTAATAAATAAATAAATAAACAATAACAATACTATTATTTCAACCTTCTTGAGAGCATGTGCACCAAAGACAAATTCCTTGTGTGTCCAATCACACTTGGCCAATAAAATTCTATTCTATTCTATTCTGTTCTATTACTTCCAAACAGCTGCCTCTCTTTATTTCAAAAACACAATTATTTTCAAGTGCTCTACATTCAATTTCCACCCTCCCTTGATTTAAAAAAAAAAAAAGAATCCAGAATTAGAAGTCAGAATTTTCATGAATTGTCCCTAATATGTAATTTTCCTTCTGATTTTTCTAAATGCATTTCTGGGCACTGTGGGTAGCGTAATGACTGGGCTGCCTTTTATATCAGGTTCCTCACTGATTTATCCTACAACCTTTCACATGTAATCACACCGTGTCAGAAGCTTATGCAAGAACTTTGAGCTCCGTTTCAAAAAGACTGGCAAAAATAGGTTGTCTAAATGTGATAGAGGAAGGTCAACAGGTACATTTGTATGTTCCTCATTTGCAACTAGAAGAGCCATTCTTCTAGTTGCAAATGAGGCTGGTGTCCTCCAGAAGTACAATTGGCTCTGGCCATGTTGGTTTAGCATTTGGAAAGTTGGACTGCCAACCTCTCTGAACTAAAATTATGTGAGAGGAAATGCATGACTAAGACTATAGTCACTTTAGCCAAGCAGTAGACTGTACACCAGCAGCCTCCTAAGCAAAGATTAAATCTGTTTCCACAAAACGTAGCCTAGAATAGAAAACATAATAGAGGAAATAAATGGGTTTCTCAATAGTTGGCTACTTATGTTTGGATGCATCTTTTCAAAACTCTTATTTCATAGACAAATTCTTACTTACACAATACTTTTGACTGTAAGATATGTAGGTTGATCAACATAAATGAAATTTTAAATTAAAGCATCTTCAGAAATCACAGTGTGAACGACTTCGACATATATCACAAAAAGATTAAATGTTGTATGGGACCGGCCCTTACAATCCTTGGAGAGGGGTGACATATAAATCCAATCAATCAATCAATCAATCAATCAATCAATCAGTCAGTCAGTCAGTAATATATTAACTGTAACACTTGGTTTCTAGTGATATGTGACCTCATGCTATTATATTATATGATAGAAACATAGAAACATAGAAGTCTGACGGCAGAAAAAGACCTCATGGTCCATCGTCTGCCCTTATACTATTTTCTGTATTTTATCTTACAATGGATATATGTTTATCCTAGGCATGTTTAAATTCAGTTACTGTAGATTTATCTACCACGTCTGCTGGAAGTTTGTTCCAAGGATCTACTACTCTTTCAGTAAAATAATATTTTCTCATGTTGCTTTTGATCTTTCCCCCAACTAACTTCAGATTGTGTCCCCTTGTTCTTGTGTTCACTTTCCTATTAAAAACACTTCCCTCCTGGACCTTATTTAACCCTTTAACATATTTAAATGTTTCGATCATGTCCCCCCTTTTCCTTCTGTCCTCCAGACTATACAGATTAAGCTCATTAAGTCTATTGAGTTCATTAAGTCTACCATCATAATACTATTATATGATACTTAAACAAGCCATGGCTTAATGCAATAAATCAACTCAGACATCCCCTCTCTAGGATGTAAAAAATGCCTCCATTCTTTATGGAAACCCCACAATCTGATGAAGCAGAATTTGGGGCATTTGCTGGCTGAGGAATTCTAGGAAGTCCACACACCTTAAATTTGTTGAGGTTGAGAAATATTGGGTTACATGGATTTACCCTTATATTGCACATCTCCTTCTAAATCTTATCTAAACTGTCTTCCACTGAATCTTTTCACCTTGTTTAAGACCTTTAAAAGTTGCTATTTAATATTTCTTCTGTTTTTACTACATATTTTATGTATTTCCTTACAAATGTGAAAGGGTTTTATTTTTAATTGGACTTTTTTTTTTGCAGAAAATTACTCACAAAAAATATTTTCTTGCTATTTTCTCTTGTAGCTTTTGTAACAGAAAAAACTTAATTGGCATGTAATCATTTTGATTAAATCTCCAGATCTATCTAAGGCAGTGTTTTTCAAACCTTTTTGTTCATTACCCAAAACCACTTATCAGAAAGCCTTTATTTAAATGGCCTTGCTGTGACTAAGCAATGGGTTACACCAACTTCCTCCACCCTTACACAATTTTTGTTGGTATTTACCCAGGTTTGGGAAGCTAAGGCTCTTCCACAGAGTAGACGTAAAGTCTGGTATTTGGGCGTGGGAGCCACCAAAAAGTGCTGATTTAAGGCTGAGCAATCCTTACACTGACTCAACAAAACTAATATGGGGAAGAGAAAGAGGCCTCCTTTTGTAATCCTTCCATGGCTCCTTCTCTGATGTTTCTTTCTCCATTTTATAGCAAGAGAGGTTGAGGAAGACAAGAGTAGTTAACCCCTCCTCCTACTATCAGTTCTCTGACCCTAGAGTAGAGGGGAAGGGTGAGTTGCAGGTTTTTAAACTCTGCTCCTCCCAGCATAAAATAGAAACATAGAAACATAGAAGTCTGACGCAGAAAGAGACCTCATGGTCCATCTAGTCTGCCCTTATACTATTTTCTGTATTTTATCTTAGGATGGATATATGTTTATCCCAGGCATATTTAAATTCAGTTACTGTGGATTTATCTACCATGTCTGCTGGAAGTTTGTTCCAAGGATCTACTACTCTTTCAGTAAAATAATATTTTCTCATGTTGCTTTTGATCTTTCCCCCAACTAACTTCAGATTGTGTCAACTTCTCCCCTTTTTTTCTTGGGAGGGTGGAAGAAAATGCGATGGAATCTACTGCTTATGCCAGAACCCCAAGGCTTCAACCCAGAGCTGGTGAAACAGCTTATGCTGAAAACTTCATGGTGAGGTTATTTGCTCCTACTCACATACATACATACATACATACATACATACATACATACATACATACATACATACATACAAAAATATATATATCGACAAAAAATCACTCACTGACACACACACACACACACACACACACACACACACACATACAAACACACACAAGAGCCTGTATCCTAGAGGCTAAGGCCACAGCCTTACAAGGCAGAGCTCCAGGTTCAAAACCCAGTAAAAGGTGTGGCTACCTGATGAGGGCAAATAAGCCTGAAATAGATCTATAGTAGTCTCCCTTTCTTTTCATTATCAGCAAAAATATGTCACACTTACAGATTATAGTTGTTGGCTATTTAAAAAAAAGCTTATCTGCCTTGGAATATGGCC